>NW_017307615.1:322712-363081 GCF_000935625.1 Nanorana parkeri
CAATTATATAGTTTAAAAGCTCCTCCAGTCTTTTAACCACTTTCTTCCCCATAAGTGCTGCACTTTGCCCATTAAGATGCAACCCATCTCTGCTATAGAGCCGGTAACCAACTGAGACGTCAGCCCAGTTCTTCATGAACCCAAAGCCCTCTTTCCCACACCAGCTCCACTTGTTCAGTTCTCGCTGTCTCTCTGGAGTGGCTCTTCGCACCTGCAGTATCTCAGAGAATACTACCATGGATGTCCCTTTCTTCAACCTAACACCTAAGTCTCTAAACTCTTTTTAGGACACTCCATTTGCCTCCTATTTTGTCATTGGTACCGATGTGCACCATGACAATGTGTCGAACACGAGCCCCCGGTAAGCAACAGACTGTTCGACTCTCACGGTCCCGATGGCAGATTATCCTGTCTGTGCGTCTGATAATAAAATCCTCCACCACCAAAATCTGTCTTTCCTATCCCTCCATCCTGCTCCCATCCTTACTGGAGCAGTAAAATATCAATTCAGGACTGGCCTCTCTCGCACTCTTCCCTCTACCCTGCCTTTTAACAGTAACCCAGATACAAACCTCGGGATCCTGCTCCTCCATACCCACCTCCTTCTCAGTACTGCCCTCCAACAGAACCTGATGCGTCAGTCCAGACTCCTTTCCATGTTGTTTATGCTCCGCAGTGTTGCCAGTTTATTGTTTAATTCCAGAATCTGGCCTTCCAGACAAACAACTAGGTCACATTTGGCGCAACAGTATTCACCCTGGAACGCATGTTCAAGAAACGCATACATTAAACAAGATTTGCACCGGGTTGCATACCCATTCATGTAAGGCCTTTTTTTTTAAACCTACATTTTATTAATTGTTTATCTTAGGCCAGTCAGTACCCCAGTAATTTCCAGTTGGTTCTTACTCCCAATGCTCAGCAGTAAATAATTAATACTGCCATCAGTGTCCCACGAATTCCCAACAAATTATTACTCCCAATGCTTAGTAGTTGTTAATAACACAGTAGGCAGTCAATACCCCAGTATTTCCCAGCAGATTTTTACTCCTAATGCCCCAGCTGTTGTTTGTAGCACACTCAGTTACCCCCGGTAATTCCGAGCAGACTATTACTCTAGTGCCCAGCAGTTATTAGTACACAGTTATTACCGCAGTAACTCCCAGGAGTCTACTTCTCCTAATGTCCTGCAGTTATTAGTAACACGCAGTACAACAGTAATTTCCAGCAGACTATTACTGCTAATGCCTAGTTATTGGTACACAGGCAGCAACGCAGTAATTCCCATTAGACTATTCCCCTAATGACCAGCAGTTATTAGTACACACTCAGAACCGCCATAATTTCCAGCAGACTATTACTCCTAATGAACAGCAGTTATTGGTACCCAGGCGGCAACGCAGTAATTCCCTGCAGGCTATTACTCCTAATGCACAGCAGTTATTAGTATTAGTAGTACAGTATAAAGTCAGTACCACAATAATTCCCAGCAGATTACTACTCCCAATGTTCAGTAGATATTGGTAATACAGTCAGTACCACAATAATTTTCAGCAGACTATTATTACCAATGTACAGTGGTTTTTAGTACAGCAGTCAGTACCACAGTTATTCCCAGCACATTATCACACAGATCCTCTTGCCGGAACAGTTTCCACCCCCCTCACCACTCCACTCAGTTGTTCACCCCCCGATCGCAGCACAGCCACCCTCACAAATTCTCTCCACTCCTCTCACTCCTCAGACAGCAGCGCGATTGGCAGCACGATCTCCGATCACCCCTCAAAGATTGCAACACCACCATTGATCACACAGATCTCTCGTGCTCTAGCGATGATGCTCTGTGTGCACGGGTCTCCGCTGCGCAACTCCGCTTCCGGCTTCTGGTTCTAGGTAAACATTAACCACTTCTCATCTGGAGCAGTTTCTTAATATTTTCACACATACAAGCAAAACTGCATTTGGCAGCTTAAAACCCCCAGGCAATTATATATTTTCTGAAAGCCCTGTAAAAATAAAAAAAAACGATAGCTGAAATTTTTTTATGTCCCATAATATTTGCGTAAAATGTTTATCAAACCAATATTTCTAGTATGAAATACACTAAAATTAATTTTAGTGCACACAAACAGAATACAATACCCAATTTTATGTAAAATATAAAAGATGGGGTCATGTTAGGTAAATACATAGGAAACATATCAAGCCTTAAATTTGCCTGCATCCGTGAAATGGCAAAAACTACAGTACCCAAAATTGGCAACTCTTTAAAAGCAGTGATTGATGGCCCTATAAGTATTGCTCATGGTGATATGTAACATGTGTGGCGCAATTGTCATTTGGGCATGTAGGCACATCCAACATGTGTTTGCGTTTTAATGTGCGTGTACATAGGGGTGGGGGACTTTACTTATTTTGTTTACTTTAATGTTTTTAAACTGTTTTTACACTTAACTTTATTGCTATCACATTGGGGGCTAACAAGCCCCCTTTGTAAGAGCAGTAAGAGCACAGATACAGTGACAGGTCCTCTTTATGAAGACATCATCTATTCATACATCTATTAGACCCCTAATGTCACCTATGAACTCCAAAGAATATGTAGAATCACAGATCACTTCATGGTTTCATGAATTTAAAATTTGCATATTCTAATTTGTTATCATGAGGTTACTGTGCCTAGAAGAATCCTGTGTTTCTACCATTCCCTCGCCTTTGTTTCTTATCCCTGAAATCTAAGTGCATTTTACACAACCTACTGAATGATTGCTGATTTTGATTCTATGGGGTCTATTCACGAAGCTGCCGAAGGATCTGGCCGTAGCTTCAGCCGATCCTTCGGCTAGCTTCGGCCCCAGGACCCCTTCGGTTCAGTAGAACCGAAGGGGTGCTGTACGGGCTATGCACAATAGCCCGTACAGCTCCCGAACATGGGCAAGCGACTCAGTCGAGCCGAACACATATGCATCGGCTCGGCTGAGCCGTGCTGAAAGCCGAAGCTGGCTGAGCGGCCTGCTTCTGAAAGCTGGGAGGAGCCAGCCGTGATCTTACGGCTGGCTCCGGGCACTTGTAGAGAGATCAGCATCCCTGGTTACCTGCTAACCAGGGACACTTATCTCCAAACAGCTAACTCTCCCTGGCGCCCCGGGAGTCTCCTGCTTCCGGCCGCCAAGGAGAGAAACACCGCTGTGTCTTTTTTTTTCTTTATTCTGACACAAGCGATGTCAGAATAGAAAAAAAAAATAGAAAAAAATGTGTTTTTCCCATTGAAAAGCATTGGCACTTTACTATTGGCTATTTCAATTTGCAATAGCCAATAGTAAACTAGCATTGTACCCGCCCTCTGCTGATGGACCTGATGGAGAACTGCAGCAGAGGGTGGGTACAATGCTAGTTTACTATTGGCTATTGCAAATTGAAATAGCCAATAGTAATGTACCAATGCTTTTCAATGGGAACATTATTATTTTTTTTCTATTCTGACATGGTTCGTGTCAGAATAAAGAGAAAAAAAAAAGACACAGCGGGGTTTCTCTCCTTGGCGGCCGGGAGCGGGAGGCTCCCAGAGCGCCCGGGAGGGGTTTTTTTTCTCTTTTTTTTTTACAGCAGCAGAGCCGCCGCACAATAGGAAACTATTGGGCGGAGCTAGCTGTCACTGCTCCGCACAATCATTTTCTATTTACTTTTTTAAACCCTTTTTCTGTTCTCCTCGGTACCTCTGAGGGACCGAGCAGAACAGCCGAGCCATATGCCGCTCAGCGGCATTCGGCTATTCACTCACTACTGTTCGGCATCTTTAAGAATAGCCCGAACAGAATTGAGTAGCCTGCCGGAGGTTCGGCTCAGCCGATCCAGATGTTCCAGTCGAACTCCTTCTGCACTTCGGGTCGGCCAAACATGCGGAGCATGTTCGGCCGACCCGAAGCCACGCAAAGCAAACTGATGTACGGATGATTTCAGCCGATGTACAGCTGAAATCAGCCATACCAGCCTGAAGTGAATAGCCGAACAGTGTTCGGCTCACTTCACTTCAGGTCGGTCATTCACTCGGCTGTCTACAGCAGCTTATTGAATAGACCTCTATGTTTCTAGTTTGTTCTGCCTTGTTGGTTTGTATTCTGGTGCCTGGATCCTATTCTACTTCTTTTAGCTTGCCTCCTGGTTTCAAAAACCTTTCTTCTATCCTGGAAATGGCCAAGCCTGTCTTCTGGTTTCAGTATCTATCTGCTGTCATCCCAGACCTATTGCTTGTCTATTCCTACTTCAGTTTGATGTCTGCCCTCGTCTGTTTCTCGACTATACTTCTGCCATCTTATAATGTTCTATGCATGCTATCCTGCTAATTTGCCCTTTGTTCATGAATGTTTGTCTGATGTCTCTCTGCTTAAACTGTACATTGTAAAAATAGTTTGCCTATCATCCTCTTTGTTGTTACAATAAAAAAAATGTATTTTTGCTTGCATATATTTGTGTGATTCAAGTTAGCAGAACGTCACCTAATTCACTAAAGTCAGGGGTAACTTCCTCTGCGAAGTGCAAATTGCCTTGTAAAGTGAACAGCCTATTTGCCTTTAGTAAATTAATCCCATAGCCTCACTATGACCACACACCTACAACTGATAATATGGAATAGCTATTTCAGATCTTTAGACTGTGATCTTCAGATCACAGTCAAAGCAGAACATGATAGGTAAAACAACTATAGGATAGGTAAAACAACTACTGTATAGTTATATCCAATGTCAAAATGTTGAAGACAGAGGAGCTGCAATCCTCTCAAATTAAAACCAAGAAAAAACAATGTTGAAAAATAAAAGTAATAATGGATAGAGAAGTATTAGAAGTTTATCCTTGCAGCTGCCCGAATAATATATTGCACAGTTTGCACTCACTGAATGAGTATTCTATTAAACAATAAAATATTAGATGAAAATATAGGTTGCCATCTTACTTAACACAGTGTACCTTGTAACATTTACATATAAATGCAGTTAAAAAATGCTTTCCAAAGAAAATTAGTTACAGAGAAAATCACGTATCTTAAACATTTTAATAAAGGCCATGGTCTTTGTCTGTAATTTGCATAACTAATTTCTTCAGTTGCCTTTAATTCAATATCTCACTTTAACTTTGATCTGCTAAAGGCTCAACGAGTTTTTCTGTCTCATGATTTAAATGGATGAAAGTCAGATACATAACACATGACAAAAATAAATAAATCTTCAAGTCTAAACAAACGCTCTGCAGTAAATAGTTGCCAGTCTGAGTTTTGGAAATAATTTCTACATGAATTTTATTCATTCAAAATAAAATAGCTACAGTAACATACATCAAAATTATATTAAAAAGGAACAAAAGAGAAAAAGTTTAATGTGTTCAGGAATGCTTTACATGTTTCTTTTAACTCAGTGTAAAAGGGAGTCTGGAATATGATGAGCGTCAGTGGGTCTAATGTACTGAAGATTATAAGTGCACAGTGTTCTATCAATAAAGCACGGACAATTAAACTGGATACTAGAGATGTGCATTCGGATTCGGACAAACCTGCAAATCCACAAAATTCAGTTGAGGTATATGCCTGCATATACTAAATCTATATTCGGGCATACAGAAATTAGTTTGCAGAACGAGCGGAGGCCATACTGGCTGCTGATGCGTTCTGTGCAGGCGCGCCACCATCTTTGAGTATATTTTGGTAGACACCAAGATACAAACAAAAAAGAAGATAGAGAAAGGTGGGGTTTTTTAGTGGCTCCAGAGGGGACACAACCAATAAACTTCAGTCTTATAACACTATATGTAAAAATATAAATTTATTAGACAAAGACTAAGAACAATGGATATGCATCAAAGCATATAAAAAACATAAAAACATATACAGAACAGAGATTAACAAAAGACCTCCTATCAACCCTTGTGTTCCACAACCAAAGTTGGTCTATAGGCTCATAATCATACATATATCGAGAACATCACATCTGGATCAGAAAAGAGGATGTGGTTGAGTTACTGAACCTCAGGTGGGAGCAACAATCTTAAAAGGGTGATACATTCTTGGAAGGTAAATCTCGACGTGTTTCGCACCTAAGGCGCTTCTTCAGGAGCAGAGGGAGGTAATCTAAGAGTCATGTAAAAAATAAAATGTAAATGAATTTTTTGTGATCGATGAGTCTTACCCCTTTGGTGTGAGGTCACCAGATGTTCGGTACAGGGTGGTATCGGATCAAAAAACAGTAAACCCAGACTGGAGAAAGATGGATGGCTAATCAGACGGGCCTGGATGCTAAGAGTGAAATGAAAAATGTGTGTATGGGTAAGTTTAAAGGGTGTTTGCATTGAGAAGTGATACACAAACCCCAGTGAGTGAGTTTCAAAAAAGTATATATATATATGTATGCCTAATGCCCAGGGCTGGCCAGCAGGACCTGTTAAATAAACACAGGTTGCAGTGAAGACACGGGGTTGTTTAAAAGTAAAGCCAGAGGGTCATGACATATATATACACGAGAGATGAAAATTAATATGTCACCAGGCAAACAAGACAAGAATCGAAATGACCACCAGGGGGTATTAGCTCGTCCTGTGCGAATACATTGAGGGTTTCAATAAAGAAATAGTACAAAGAAAATAAAAAAAGTTCCAAAGGGATAAACAAGCATATACCTCTGGTCAGGCTTACAAATGGACCAAGGGGTCATATGCCAAACATGGAAATGCGGGCTCACGCCCTAAAGCCACTAGAGAGCCAGGATCTGACTCCGATTCCTCTTCCTATTCATCCACTTCCTCACGTTTTTATTCGCAAGGCCCCCGGCGATTCTATTCAGATCGTAATAGGTCAAGTCAAGAGGTGGTACGCAAACGATTTTCACCTAATCAATCGTTTTACCCAGCGGATAAAACACCAAAGGGACATGAGGCTAACCTAGGTCCCTCACAAGCTCTCCCCTCTACTCCACATCCCTCCTACTCTGCTTCACACGTCCTAATACACGTAGTGGGAAGGACCATTCCATATCTCCCTTGGATTCCACCCAATCAAACTCTAGCACGGTGAATTTTTTAGGGATGTCGCACGACCTAAAGAAATTAGGCACCATAGACCCATTTCTCACCAAAACCAATTGGAGGTAATTAACTTATCCAATCAACCCCTTGACACCTTGCAAGAACAAGTTCTTAAGCTGGGACTTAGCTTCTGCCCCTCTGATAACATTGATAAATTTGAGGTAGTCAAAGATCTACACCTTTTTGCACGCAATCTTTTGTTTAAATTAATTTACGATAGGAAACCTGATGACCGTCAGGAACTTGCTAACGACCTGGCACGATGGGAGGGCTACACAATGCGTGATTTTCGCGCCTTAAGAGACTTGATGCAGCCTATGGAAGAGGACACATCTGAATTTGAAGCTGACCCCTAGAGACGTCTTCCCGTGGCGTTGTCCATTTGGACCAACTCCCTGGAGACAAGATCTTTAAAAATAAATCTACAAAGTTTCCGCCCCTACAGACAAACCCCAACATCTGGGCATTTGTACAACAAATTATAAAAGATATTGAGGAACTACCACATGACATTGGATCTCTCACCAACCTTGCTGCCCCCCAAAAAGAGGCCCTACACAGATTGGAAAAAAATACAGATATTATAATAAAACCTTCAGACAAAGGTGGCAATGTAGTAATACAAACTAAAACACAATACGAAATGATGTGTTATAAAATTCTGTCAAACGAACAATGGTATCAGACTATCTCCAAAGAAACACTAGACTGTCACAAAATCAAATATTCATCCATTATACATCAGGTATATTTAAATGACCTCATCACAAAGGAGACATTGCAATATTTAGATACAAAATTTCCAAAAACTCCTACTTTCTACTGTTTGCCCAAAACGCACAAGAGTCTCTCCGACCCTACGGGAAGACCGATTGTGTCAGGAGCAGGGAGCCTTACTGAACAAGCCAGCCGCCTAGTGGATAATTACCTACGACCACATGTCACCTCCTTGCCGTCCTACCTAAAAGATACCTCCACGCTGCTCAAGCAACTGGATGGAATAATGATTCCTCCAGATGCTTGGCTTGTGACCATAGATGTAGAAGCCCTCTACAGTAGCATCCCCCATTCAAAAGGCCGGACGACTATAAAACAATTTCTCGATGAGAGAACTAAGGCCTCTGGTCGATACAATAGATTCATTCTGGATCTTTTGGAATTCATTCTTAGACACAACATTTTCATCTTTAATGGCTCCCACTACCTCCAGATACAGGGCGTAGCAATGGGCACTTGCTGTGCCCCTTCCTACGCTAATCTGTATCTGGGGGGGTGGGAGCGGAAGCTATTCCACCAGGTGGAGATATCCGGCAAATCGGAATTCATTCTCTCGTGGGCCAGATATATTGATGATATCTTCATGGTATGGATAGGAACAAAAGAACAACTTGATTCATTTATTGAATCTTTGCAAAGTAATGACTATAACTTAAAATTCACGATGAACTGTGATCAAAAACTAATTTCCTTCTTAGATGTCTCGATAGGGGTAATGGATGATGGGTCCATATTTACCAACTTATTTAGAAAGGAAACGGCAGGGAACACAATCTTACATGCCTCCAGCGCCCATCCCACACCCCTAAAGAATAGTATCCCCTATAGCCAGTACCTCCGTCTGAGACGGATATGCTCGACGGACGACCTATTCACTGAAGAGGCAGGCAAACTTAGGGACCAACTCCTTTTGAGGGGTTACAGCAAAAAACTTCTCAAAAGAATTTACCACCGAGTCCTGTCCCAGAAACGGGAAACACTCATCTACTCCTCTAAAGTAGAACATGCAGCCCCCCAAAATAATTCCAATAAACGGTTTATCACACGGTTCTCTAACCAACATGCCCAAGTTAAGAATATCTTAGAAAAATATTGGCATTTACTATCGGAAGATGACAGAATTTCAAAATTTGTAGGCTCAAAACATAGTCACTATTCATCCCAATCCGAGATCAATACAAGCAATACATATAGTGTTATAAGACTGAAGTTTATTGGTTGTGTCCCCTCTGGAGCCACTCAAAAACCCCACCTTTCTCTATCTTCTTCTATCTCTATCTATCTTTCTCTATCTATCTTCTTTTTTGTTACCATTATACCAGGGGTTGGCTTCTAGAGGGGAAGGGCCTGTGCATCTCAACACGTTTTTTTGCTTCAGACACCAAGATACACTCAAAGATGGTGGCACGCAACATGGCCACCGCTCATTCTGCAAACTAATTTCTGTATGCCCGAATATACTTTTAGTATATTCGGGCATATAACAAATTTGTTATGTCTGATTCGGACGAACCGCCGAATCAACTGATTTTCGTTGATTTGCAGGTTAACCTCCCTGGCGGTATGATTATGCAGGATTTTAGCGTGCCAAAGCGGTACATTGTTTTTCATGGCAATTTGTTGTTTTATATTGTAGGCCCATAATTCTTAGTAAATCTTAGGAATAACTCACCTAAATCTGTCCGAACAAGAGTCCAGTAGACATCCCAGGTATGATAAGTTTGAAACACGAAATCATAATATAATACATAATTATAAGAAATTATAATATAATAATTATAAAATAATATAATAATTTTTAAAAAATGGTCCAGTAAATGGGAATTCTGCAGGCGCTGCCTGATCCGTACCACAGTCAATAGCGTACCAAGTTTGCACATGACTGAGCTCGGTCGCAGAATAGTCGCTGTCGTCACTTTCAGTGTCTGATGATGAATTTCCCAATGAATCGCTATAACTCAATTCTACAGGTGATTCTAAGTTACTATCGCTGTTTTCTACCTGGTCTAAAATCGCTTTTGACCTAAAGGGACGCTTTTTAGATGCCATGGACGTTCTCAAGTTTCCAGGCAGAAAGAACAGTAAAAGTGCAGGCAGGGCACTGGACAAAGCTCTAGGGACAAAATTGAAGTGAAATGATTTGATGCATAAATGTAATTATAGCAGATTACATTGTATTGTGTGTATTCTGTGTAAATGTCATGTTTTCACTTTTGAATTTCCCGCCGGCTCCGCCCCCGAAAACGAAACTGAAAGCCGAATGCCGGCACCGGCCGCATACAGCAGAGGACACCGCGGGCTCGCAGGGACAAAGATGGTGGTGCGCAAGCACAGTAAGCGCCAGTGGCCGACATGGACGCCGCTCATTCTGCATTCTCAGTGTGCGGTTTCGGATTTGGAGGCTCCTTGCCTCCGAATCCGAAGCAGCAGAAAAATGTTTTTTTCTTTGATGAAGCCAATGGAAACGTTTTTTCGCTGTCATTTGTATCGTCAGAAAACAATTTTTTTTGCAGTGCACATGTCTACTGTATACTGTATACTCACTATATTTACAATGCACGAGTGATGTGCTACAAAGTACATATACTAAATTTACTAAGATGTATACATGTTAATTCACACTAAGAAGTGACATAACTAAAATAAAAATGTTATTCTTTTTTGAAATGCAAATATGGACTCTTGCACAGGCTCACCTTCACCCAACCAAAAAACATTGCATTTGTGCACATTCTTAGGGGTTATTTCACATTGTATAATTTTCTCTATAAAATGACGTAGCAGTCATGTACAATGAGGGTACAAACAGTGCTGTGTATAAAAATGAATAAAGAAACACTATAACCATAAGACAAAGGACACATTTAAAGCTTCTTCATTTCTTCATCATCTTTAGCATCTGCCAGCAAATGCAGAAACATTAGTCTCAAAAGAAAAATAAAATGTCTTTTACTTCAGCTCCACCTACAGGTCATATGTTTTTGCAAGTTGTATAGGGACACAGTTATGCCTAGCCAGCCTTGAATTAAAATGATCTACCCTACGTAAAATCTACTTACTGAGTACCAATGTACATATATCATGTGTACTCTTATTTCATTAACACAAGTGTTGTTTAATCATTGTAATATTGCGATCAACAATAAAACTCAGATGGGATCATAAACATTATTTATATTATTATTATTATACAGTTAAGAATTAATAAATCAATTTGCTAGAACTAAGAGATGTTTGTGGGATTAGATTGCGGTTTCCTTTTATCTTTTGTTTTTTTGTTGGACTTAAAAACAAAACAAAAAAAAAGTATACACAGTCTATATACTTCTTTCACCATACAATACTATCACAGAATAGCAGGCATACAGGCTGAAATACCCATAATTATAAAGCTACATGCATGCAAATCTGTAGGATGGTGGGGGACAGAATTATGTTCCAATTACCTGCCCCTGGTCATTTGCACATAAGAAATAATTTTAATTTCTCCCCTTCTTTAGAGTACTAATTAGTGATCCTTAAAGAAACCCTGTCATCAGACCATTCATTTAAACAACAATCCTTTAATTTGATTATATGCACATATAAGGTATTTGCATGTTGCTTACCTGTAAAAACCTTCCTGGTGTAGCCATCGAAAAGACCTTAGAAGTCGGCGGGATGATGCCATTTTAGATATGATGTCAGCAGTCCCAGCAGCCTCAAAACTGTCACTTAAGTAACACTCTATAGTATTTCCCTTCACTCCTCCCCTTGCAGCTAGGGAAATGACTCTCCTGGTATACTAAAATTTCTAGCAAGTTCAAAAGCAGACTGCATGTGAATTTTTTTTTTTTTTTTTACAAAGGAATAATAATGCAAGTAAGCATTTAAAATTATTGATTTTCCTGTGCTTTTACCTGCAATTTATTAAGTTGGTAACAAGGGCTCTTTAAAAGGGGGTGTTCATTCTTTGCCCCATCCTGCTGGTAGAAATTGGAGTTAAAATTGGAGTTAAAATGTCACACAAATCCTCCCCAGTTTTATACTTTTTGCCAGCCCCACCTAAACCAATTATCTTTATTAAATTAGAAATTTGCGGGGCGTGGCCAGCAGCCGCATGTAGACGGACGTGACCAGAAAAAGCTCTCCTCCATTCTCCTGATTTTCATCCTCTGGCTTACCTTGCCGATATCCTGCTTCTCGTCGGCTTGTAGGACTAGCTCTCCTGTCCCTCGGGGTCACATTTGGTGGTCGAGGGTGGGCATCTTTACCCGCAACGATTTCCAAAAAGAAGGAGGGTAAGCAAGGCTGCCTTGCGATCCAAGATGGCGGCGGTGGCACACAGGCTGCGCTTCGGACCCCATGCAAAGCTACTGGGGAGAAACTTAAGGACACAGTAGCACGGTTGGAGCGCTTTGCACATCATCCTGACACCCCAGCTAAGCAGCACAGGTTATCCTCTCCGGGTGCCCATGGCTCCCACAGGGAATCCATGCGTGATCCCCCCCTATCTGATTCTGAGGGCCCGGATGACCGTGTGGTGACCGTGAGTACTGCAACTAAGTCTGCTAAAGGCCTCAAGCCCCATAAAGCCACCATTGCTGACGTGTTTTCTGCTGTACAGCTCTCTAATTCAGCATTGTCTGTCCTCACGGAACAGGTCCAAGGCATGAGAGCGGATATCTCGTTTATACACCATGATTTGCAGTAGGTGCGGGAACGCGCGGCTGCCTTGGAGGGTAGAGTTAACGACATGGAGGACCCTAGCTCCCCTTTAATTGCAGATGTCAAGCTGGCGATGCAGCAGATCACCGCAAACTCCCTGAAATCTGATGATATAGAGAATCGACTACGCCGCAACAATATACGCGCTGTTGGCATTCCTGAACGTACTGAGGGTACTAATGCAACCGACTTTATTGAAAATTGGCTGTGTGAGGTCTTTGGGAGGGACTTCCTATCTCCTCTGTTTGCAGTCGAGAGGGCACATAGAGGTCCATCTCACCCACTCCCACCTGGGAACCCCCTCAGGCCTCTGCTGATCCGGCTGCTCAACTACCGTGACAAGGAACATATACTGAGGAAGGCAAGAGAGCTGGGTGAAATTTCCCTGGCTGGTTCGAAGGTCATGCTGTTCCCTGACTTCTCCCGGGAGGTTCAACAGCGCAGGGCTAAGTTCCAGGAAGTGAAGAAACGCCTTCAACGCCTTCACCTTGCCTACTCCATGATTTATCCTGCGAGGCTCCGAGTGGTCGCTGAGGGAGAGACCCACTTCTTTGATCACCCCTCTCAAGCTTCATCCTGGCTGGAAAGGTTTGCTCACCGTTAAGGTTCGGAGGCCTGAACCAGTTTCCTCTGGAAGCGCTATGAGCCCCTTCATCTATTGTTGCTTTTTCAAGTTTCCTACAGGCACTGAGTTATGCCTACGCAAGGTAACCGCCATGTTTCCACTGTTACTGTGAGAGGAGATTCCCTTCATGACTGCATGACTTCCCTCCTCCAGCTGGAGTAACTGTTACCTACTCGTCCCGGGCTGTTCTGGGTGATGCGGGCAGTTGCTGCCTTCCCCCGAAGGCCTACCTGCGTGGACGGTTTCCCAGGTGCTCTACGTTGGATGTTCCTGGTTTTTTGTTATTTTTGTTTTTTCTCCCCCTCCCCTTCTTTTTTTGACCCCCCACGAGGTGCCCTACATTTGGTAGCTACTGTTGGACATTCTTGCAGCCACGTGGTACTGTATAATTTTTGTGATACTCTCCACCTCTCACCGTATACCATGATTTTTCTATGTCTGTTCCACTAACTACTCTGGTCTCCTGAAATGTGAGAGGTCTGGGAGACGCAGTTAAGAGACAATCTGTCCTCAATCATATCCTCCGTCTTAAACCCTCTATTATCTGTTTGCAGGAGACCCATTTAACTTTAGAAACCTCGAGCACCCTGAACAGATGCTTCTGCCAGGTCAGTTATCACTCCCATTACTCCTCTTATTCCAGGGGAGTCTCCATTCTAATTCATAAAAACTTACCATTCTCCTGCACACAGATTAGGGTGGATGATGCGGGGAGGTATGTGTTCTTACATTGTCGCATTTTTGACTTACATTGTGTTATTGCCTCTGTTTACATCCCACCACCATTCTCCAGGGATGTGCTCAAGGATCTTGCCAGATTTCTAGCACATAAGCTGCCACTCCCGGTCCTCGTAGTGGGGGACTTTAATAATGTCATGAATATGTCCATGGATAGATTCCCTCACAACGCGCTTACTGCCTCAGTACTCACCACCCCCTTTAGCAATCTCTGCCGGGAATTGGGACTGCTGGACTTGTGGCGGCTGTCCAATCCTGTTGACTTACAATATACCTGCCACTCTAAAACTCATGGCTCTCTCTCGCGGATTGACTATGCCCTGGGAACGACCGACATGGTGCCCTATACCTCACAAGTCATCATACACCCCAGATGTCTATTGGATCACTCCATGATCTCTGTCCAGCTCTCCCTGCGCAGGAGCAGGTCTACGCTCCCCTGGCGCTTTCATCCTTTCTGGTTGACACTGATTACAGAGCATGCATCATTGGAGAATGACGTTTCATTCTTTTTGTCAGTAAACACTCCCTCTGCACCACTAGGGGTGGTTTAGGACACACTAAAGGCTTATGTTAGGGGAGCTCTTCTTAAGAACATCTGCTCTATTAAATCTAGGACTAGGTGTGAATTGAATTTGGCGTACCAGAGGGTGGCTGACTGTGAGAGGGCCTACATAGGAGATCCCTGCGGTAGTGCTGAGGGCGCTTGGCAGACTGCTCAACGCTCCCTCAGTACCCTGCTGGAGGCACAATCCCAGAACAAACTATTCTTCACTATGCGGGTGTACGGGGCTGAGGGGGATGCGGTGGGTAAGCTCCTGGCTCAGATAGCTAGGGCTCAACAGCCCACCACCTATATTAGAGCGGTTTCTGACCCGACTGGTGTCATTCACTCAGAGCAGGGGAAGATATCTGAAGTCTTCGGGGACTTTTATACTTCCTTATACAAGACGAGAGCTGATTATTCTGATTCTGAGCTGGGGGATTATCTGGGTGGTGTCCCCCTGCCGTCCCTTACATCTGTGGACAGACTGGACCTGGAGGCCCCTATCACCCTGGAGGAGCTGGAACTGGCAGTGGCCAGTTTCCCTACTGGTAAGGCTCTGGGCCCGGATGGTCTTCCCATTGAAGTGTACAGGACGTACACCTCTTCACTACTCCCTACCCTACTGGAGACATTTAACGATGTCTTCTCTGTGGGCCGCCTTCCCCTTACTATGTATGAGGCTACTGTTGTGGTCTTGCCAAAGAAGGGTAAAAATCTGCTCATGTCAGAATCATACCGACCCATCTCTCTCTTAAAAGCTGACGTTAAAATCCTGGCTAAGGTCCTCGCTACTAGACTGTCCAAAAAAATCACCTCGGTGGTGCACTCGGATCAATCCGGGTTTATCCCTCATAATTCCACAGCTATAAACATACGCAGAGTGTTCTTGAACATGCAGCTTCCTATCGATAACACAGGTAATAGAGCGCTCCTAGCCCTGGATATCGCCAAGGCGTTCAACAGTGTGGAATGGCGATATCTCTGGGCGGTCCTGACTGCCTTCGGGCTTGGCCCCAAATTCTGCAGTTGGGTCCGCTTGTTGTACTACCATCCATCTGCTAGAATAAAAATGAATGACTCCTTGTCAGCCGCGTTTGGGCTGCAGCGAGGCACTAGACAGGGGTGCCCCTTGTCCCCTTTGCTATTTGCCATTGAACCCCTAGCAGCTTTGGTACGGCACTCTAATTATATCAGGGGTTTCCGGAGGGGTGACCTGGAGGAGAAGATAGTGTTATATGCCGACGACACTCTTTCATTTTTAGCAGATACAGAATCCTCCCTCTCTAATGTCATGTCCCTTTTATCTACCTTTGCTACATTTTCGGGTCTGGTGGTGAACTGGGAGAAGTCAAACCTACTTCCCCTGGACCCTATGCACACGCCCTTGGCTCCTGCTTTGTCTCATATACAGGTCCAGTCGGTTATTACTTACTTAGGCATACAGATAACCGCCTCTCCCCTTGACTACATTACACTGAATTTAAGCCCTCTCCTGGCAAAATTTAGATCTCAACGTACCTCCTGGGCCAAATTGCCACTGTCGGTAGCTGGCAGAGTTAACCTAGTTAAAATGATCTGGCTACCCCAATTGCTCTATGCTCTCCACAATTCACCCCTCTGGATCCCTTGGAAGACCTTTCGCCTGATCAGCGGTATTTTTAGAGATCTAGTCTGGAAGATGAGAATCTCCAGACTGCGTCTGAGTGCCTTACAGAGGTCAAAGGCCTCTGGCGGCCTTGCACTGCCCAACCCCTGGTTATACTATATAGCCTCTCAATTACAGCATTTTACAGCCTGAGCGTCTGAGGACAATCGCATGCAGTCATACTTTCTCCTTCTACATTTGTTTAAAGGGCTTGATCCCCTGTGTTATCTAGATAGTGATATGTATACCAAAATACACTCTGCGCTCCCTACTGTGCAACTAATGGGACAGGTCTGGTCCACGGCCAAACGAGCACTGGGAGTTACCCAGTTAACTAGCTATACCCCTCTGTGGAAAAATGGCAATCTCCCGGAGCTTCTCCCCCTAAAGGGTACGGTTGACTGGACGAGTGCCGGGGTACGAACCGTCTCTCAGCTGTACCCTGAAGGCAAGTTGTGTACCTTTGAATATTTGTCCAACACATTCGGGCTATCCGGTAGGTGTCAGTTCCAGTTCCTCCAGGTCCGTCATGCCCTAAGATCGCAATCTGGTCTGGGCCCCCCTGGGTTCTCTCCCACCCCAACTCTGGACGCTGTGCTTTCTGCGGAGCACACTAAGGGAGTCATCTCCTTCCTGTACGATCATCTTCTTCTAAAATCCGAGGTTCTTTTGCCATTGAAGTGCAGGGAGGGGTGGGAGACGGATCTAGGCCCTCTATCGGATGACGATTGGGAAGATGCACTCCAAGGGGTTACACAAGTCTCGCTCTCACCCACTCACAGGTTGATGCAACTGTTCATTATTCACAGAATATATGGCACACCTGAATTTCTGTTCCGTATCGGGTACACGGCTGACCCTAATTGCTCTAAATGCAATGTCCATCGGGGCTCTTTGATTCATCTACTGTGGAGATGCCCTAAGCTAGTATTGGGGTGCGGTCTTGGACGTAATTAACTCTGTTTTTGAATCCTCACTTACTAACTCCCCACTTGTTTGCATCTTGGGCATTATAGATGCACCGGAGGCAAACTCACATACGATTGTGGCCATTAAACGAGCACTATTCACGGCATCAAGGCTGGTGGTGCGTAGGTGGATCTCCACTTCTCCCCCCACACTGGAGTTATGGCTTAGAGAAATCGATAAGATGGTGGGCTATGAACGTGCCACTTTGCAGCAGAGAGGTAATATGAAAAAATGTGAGTCTATGTGGTCCAACTGGCTGTCCTCTCGGGGAGGCATCTGAGTAAACACCCTGTATCTGTACTACCCTCAGGGGGTACTCGTTATGCCTGTCCCACTAATATTGTACCAGTAGGTGTGAGTTGCGAGGGGTATTGAGTGTACAAGATATTTCTGTGCCGTTGGGCGTGTGGCTATTGTCATTTAAATGTGCATCTCCTTTGTACCCTTTTTTTTTTTTCTACTTTTGTTTGTTATGTTTTTGTCTGTTTTTTGAAAAATCAATAAAAACTATCTGATTTAAAGAAATTTGCTGTATACATGAACTCGTACTATGGGTTCACATGCACCACAATCCCCCAAAACTGTTTTTCCATAATAATGAGACTTTTCAGTTGCTACCTCAATTGATTTACAACAGACTTCTATTACAATAAAATAATTGTATTATATTTTGTACACAATATGGGGGTAGGGTGAATCTCCAATGCGTTTTTTATACTGCTTCTTCAGGGCAAGGTGGATAATCGTACTATAAATATATGGGAAAAAAATCACATGTAAACATTTATATCTCATATTAATTACAACACATTATCGCTAGTGATAATTTCCTTATGATTCAACTCATGCTTCTTGAACATCCCATCAATACCCACACATGGCTTCCCTACCTGGATAGTAACCCAGGGGAAATGAAGAGGACTCAGTGAGGGGAGAGGGAAAGCCAAGATGTAACATGATGCCTGCAGTAAATATATAAGAGGAAGTAAGAAAGGCACACGAAGATGACGGTGCTCATATTGTGAAGGAGTGGTATCAAGAACATGAGGGAGAATTTATCTTGCTTAGGTGACCCCCACAATCACCAGATCTCAATCCAATTGAGCATTTATGGGACGAAGTTGAAAGAGCCATCAGGCAGCTGGTTCCACAACCATCAAATCTCACAGAACTGGACAGTGCTATTCATCAGGCATGGTGTCAGATTCCTCGCATCACCTTTCAACATCTCGTGGAGTCAATGCCAAGAAGAATCACTGCAGTATTGAAGGATATATATATTAACTTTACTGTACAGCCAAATTTTATTTCAATTATGGAGTTACTCTTTTATCATATAATCATTTAAAAGATGTTCCTTATTTGATTTGTGATCTATTCTCTGGGATATGCCATATGATAGGTCTCAATTTTCTGACCCACAAAATTATCAAGTATCCATATTTCTCATTATGCAGTTCAAAAAGGTGTCTTTATTTTAACAAACATTCAAAATCATAATCACTTCTGAAGTATAAACGAATGTAATTAAAAGATGCTTGCTTACTCTTCACCTCCTGATACAGCTCCTGCGGCATCCGTCACCCACACACCAGAAAGAGAGTGGAGAGCCAGGAAGAGCTCAATCCCCACTCTATTCCAGCCACTATATGTTAATTGATTCTTTCCAGAATTCCCTTTTAATTTTTTCTACATAGTAGGAACCACATTTACGCTCCATTAAGTAGACTATCCCTTTTGTGTTACATGTTACATCATGGCGTGGGTTTAGCCATCTTCCATTTGGCAACTTTGTAAAAATTTCATTCCCTATCCATTCACATTGTGTACATCTGCCACATCTTTTTACTTCCTCTTTCTCACTTTTCCTCCTGTTCTCTCGAATAGTGTCTCTTTACCAGCTTATCCCTTACTGACAAAGATTTTTATATACATTCTCCAGTCTGTTTTTAACATGTTTTTGTATTACACTATTTTTGGCTAAAAAATGTATTTTCCCAAAACTCTCCTTACCTGATGATGTGTAGAATATCTACAGGACTATTCACAAAAGGGTGAAGAGTTCGGAGAAGGCAGGAGAAGTGAACAATCTAGGACAAAATCGCTGAACTGGAAAGATGAATTGGAGAATTTTTCCAATACAGCTATGTTGTCCTAGATTGTTCACTTCTCCTGCCTTCTCCAAACTCTTCACCCTTTTGTGGATAGCCCTGTTAGTGATCGTCCTTAAACAGTTTGCATTTGTTTTGTTTTGTTTTGTTTTATTAATATAATAGTTCCTCTCATTTGTGTATTTATACACTGGTATGCCTTTTTTAGCCATTTTTTGCCTTAGCCTCTTAATAAAAGCCTATCACATAAGGATCTTGCATGTAATTCACAATTGCAGTATTGCATGCAATTTCTGCATATCCTTAAATACAGGCTATATGGTGTATTTGTAATTAGGGATGATGGATTGGCACTGGTGGTATGCAGGATGGTATTTCCTGCAGTTGGTTTATGGTATAAGCTAGTGATTAAAGATCCTTCAGGTGAGACTTGAGTTGACAAACCTAGGATAGTGATTTCCCGTGTGTCTGCATCTATTGTAAATTTTAAGCTGAAGGTTTTTGTCCTAATAGGGCTACACATTCCTCCAGTTGTTTTCATCCACACTATGAAGATGTCATCAATGTACCTGTGCCAAAAGTGTAAGGGGCTTAGAAGATAGGTCTGAAGTCTACAGTGTTTAACATGTTTTCCTCATATTTACTTAGAGTAGTCCTGCTCTTCCAAGCTGCTGACTTTAAAAACCACTCCTCTTATCCCAACTATTATGCAAGGAGCTTTAACTTTAGGAATATCTTTGGGCATCGATGTGCCCGTCGGTACTCAGTAACACTGTATGTCACTGGTCATGAAGGGGTTAAATTATGACTAGAGTTATGCATTTTTGTTGTACCAGCTTGTCCATGCATTAGTGTCCTGGGACCTCAGGCTCTGATATGCCTTCCCGGAAAACTAAACAAGAATTGCAAACTCCAGAGATAAAAGCAGATCTAATCAAAGAGTTAAAGGCCTTTTTCACCACAAGACAAAGGCTTTGTGGTCGATTCTCTTACCTTCTGCGCCTCCCATAAATGTAAAATATATTGCATACTTAACAAAAATGGCTACAGAGCCAAAAAAATAAAAGAAGAAACCATTAACAAATTTTTTTTGCTGCAGATTAAGCACTTGTAAATCCGCCACAAAATTTTCCCCTTCAAACAACTGCAATCTGAGCTAGTCTCTCTGAGAAAAGACTTAGGTTCCATTCATGTACAAAATACCTTTTCATGAGAAACAGACACTCTGATCAATACTTAATACAAAGCTAAAATGCTAAGTAAATCGCAAATATACATCCTTAATTTTGTGTTGCCAGCAGAACTTAAGGTCTGCACTATATCCGACATAGCACATATCTTCCACTTCTTCTAATCAGACCAGACAATATCTAACTGATGCACAACATTTCAACAAACATGCCCCTATGAGCACCTATCTGGAATCAGCAGCCCTACCTGGTCTCACAAATGAAGAGGAACAATGAACTACTCTTTGCAATCTCGGATACGTCATGTGGCAAGGCCTTCCTATACAGTATTACAAATGTTTTCTATTCAAGGAAGTCCCTGGTGGTTAGCTGGTTCAGCTAAACTAGTGTCCCCATTAGAAGATTTCCCATCTATTCCTGTTCTGGTGAGTATGCAGATTTTGGGATTTTCTTTCACTTTCAGTCACCAAGACAAAGAGTGGGTTAATCCCCCTAACAGGGACACAGACAACAATAAAAACCTGACAGGTGTTCTAAACACACTCTAACCAATTTTAGATAAAAGAATCTGCGCTCTTGGAAAGATAAGGCTAAAAAGTTAGAATACTAATCCTAAAGCTGCTATGAATTGGTAAAATATGATGTGCAAGTGATAACACAGCGCTAAAGGTGGATTCCGTAAGAAAGTAGGTGTAAAATATAAATTAATATATTGCCTTGTTCTGAAGGTATATATATATCCACCGAACTGGGGGACTAGTTACCTCCTCAAGGTGTATATATGTGTATATACATATAAGTGAATAACGTCCCAATGAAAAAATAACAAAAACAACTATGTATAAATCAAGTGATAACAAAGTGTCTAAACCTCATTTGTGTTGATAAATCTGAGCATAGACTTCTACGTGGATCCAATGCAACACAATGTGAAAAAAATGTTAACAATAAAAATATCTCATAAGTGAATGGTAAAAAAGTGACAAATCCTCAAACCTTTGAGTCAAACCGTTAATAAAATAAATTCTTCACTCTAACCAATACTTAAAAGAATGTTTCAGTTTTATTTTAACTGTCCCATTTACAGGCCCATCTCGTTACTAAACTGTGTTTCGAAAGCTTGTCTCAAAAATTATAGCAAACAGTAAATGTTACAATGTATCATCCATTTAGATCAGATGTGGTTTTCTCCCGCTAAGGGGACATGAGATACCATGATTAAAACTATTGACTTGATAGTCAAGGCAAGGTCAGTAGTCATTCCTATGGTTCTGCTTGCTACAGACACAGAGAAAGCTTTTAAGAGGATTGACTGGGATTTTTTTGAACAATTGATACTTCTAATGAGTATTCTAGCAATGATGCATGTCTGATTCCCTCTACACTTTACCCTCAGCCCCTGTCAAGAATACTGGTTGCCACTCAAACCCTTTTACAATCCAAAATGACACTAGGCAAGGCAGCCCCTTTTCAACTCTAATATTTGTACTTTCGCTGGAGCCTCTCTTCCAATGAATAAGAACAATTCAGATATTAGAGGCCACTTGGCTTCACCAGCCCAATCACCTCTCTTCTGGCCTCACAGAAAGAACTCTGGACGTATGGTACCTTGTCCAACTTTAAAGTCAAGCCATAAAAGTCTGAAACCATTAACATCTCTCTTTCAGACCAGAATTTATATTAACTTTCCGTTCAAGTGCATGACCAGGAGAATCCAATACCTTGGCACTCAAATACCTGCCAACTCTAATAAAATACTTAAACTGAATTTCACCGGATTTACCCATACTCATACCTGAGCTGCCATGGTGAAATGGATACATCCAGCCTTTTCATGGGTTGGGAGGTGTAATATGCTCAAGATGAATGTGATGCCACGGATGCTTTACCTATCGAAAAATCTTCCAATCCAGATCACCCAATATTGTTTCTGCTACAGTCAAACAGACTTTATAAGCTTCATCTGGCAGGGGAAATTCACACAAATATGCAGGGAAATTCTACTAGTGGCACAGGGTTCTTGGCCCCGGATCTCTATTACACAGTCATCCACATGGCCAGTACTGTAGGTAAGTGCAGATGCAAAAACCATAAGCTCTGGGTCTCATTAAAACAGGAATACTTCCCTTTTCCCCTTAAGGGTGACCCATGGGTAGGAAGATGGGCTATTAAGGTTCTACACAGACATCAACATATTAGGCCTACCTTACAAGAGATTAGCAAGTATTGAAACTAATTAACCTGCATAGCTACCCCTCTACCACAGTGCCCAATATAGGACATCTAGAGTTTATACCAGGTGTCAGGGACAAGATATTTAGATCTTGAATAGCTTGTGGCTACATGAAACAGAGCTTCCTGCTCTCAGTTTGGAAATCCACAGTCAACCTACATTTTAACTCTTAAACTGGATATATGGATATGGATACAGCTGTCTCACTTTCTACATTCACTACATAATAGACATGAAAGCCAGCAAACATTTTGGTTTATTTTGTTTAGTTTCTGATTTTTTGTTATTTTGTTTTCCGAAAGTCAATCCGTTTCGGGATTCAGATTCAGACGTATCTGAAATTCTTGCTAATTTTGGATGAGTTAAATGATATTTATGAACACATTTTCATTGAGGCAAAGTGGCATTAAAAAAAGGGACATTTTTCTTTTTAACTTTGACAGTCCACAGAAACAATAATTTAAAAAAACAGCGTGGAGCCCCCCCCCCCCCCCAATGCCAAAAAAAGCATGGGGACCCCCCCTAAATGCTCTACGTCACTTCCTGTTCATTCATAAATATATTAAAGATCTGCGCTCCAAAGGTGTTCAGTTCCAACCTAATTAGTTGATGATAATATTATGCAAGCATCTAGCGTGGAAAATGATGCATAACTTTAAACAGTGATAACCAATAAGACACATATAAACCACAATGTAACAATCAGCAGTCTGTGTCAGTTTACTAAGTAGCGATCTCAGGGTGGAAATGTCAGTGAGAAGAAACAGTGTTCAATGAGCAAATTTGTAGGGAGCAAGACGAAGAAGGTCTTTGCTGATCCCCTTCTCTTTTTAGTCCAGCAACCCCTCAATTAATGGGTACTCACCAGATTGAAGTGAGCAAATAAACCCCTCAAGTTTGATCCACGGTCCTCTCTCACATAAGACTCGATTTTCCCCACACAGGAACCGGAGAGAAGGAGATTTTTCTCTGCGGCGCTGCAGCTTTCCTGAGCTATCTTTCAAAGCTAATGTCGGCTCCTCTGAGCGCGGTTTAACGGGTCCTTTTCCCAAAGTCCCGAAAGCGTTTTTAGGGTTTAAGAAAAGAGAGCCCTCATTGTGCAGTACTTTAAAGCAATTATATTTATAAAAAATAGCAACTTACATGTAAGATATATGAATTTCGGCCGACCGGACAAAAAACTCAAAACGGCATTTAAAAAAACTCCTCGTGTGTGAATGAATCTGCCTCTTTGACGCGTTTCGTCAGGTGACTTTTTGAAAAAAGGCAAATCTCAAATGATTAACGGAGTCATGATCTATAAGTAGTCTGCTGGTTTCATTCATGATTGTAATCATAGTAACCGATACTATCTTCACCATTTATGAATGGACAGGAGCACTCAGTATAGAGGATTCCTGTTCATTTATAACAGGGGCTGCAGAAAAGGGGATTGAGAACTCTGTGTCCTCAATCTCTTTTTCTATTTTAAAAGGGAAACATCAGGGGTCTTTTTAGATCCCTAATATTTCCCCAAAGCCCCCGACAGTAGGATAAAAATAAAATCATTTAAAAATTTTTTATAAAGGTTAGATGGACGTGATCCTTTCTATTGAAGGGGCGTGATGCTGTTTTGCAGTTTTCACCTATATGGTATTGGTCAAAACATTTTGGGACTATAGCATAAATAAATTTTTCAAAATTATGCAAAAAATTATCCATATGCATTTTACTTGACATTTACTTGCTTTCAGCTTTGAATTAGTGTAGCAATCTAGACTTCTTTCCCTCCTTTCTAACATTTCTCTAATCTTGGGGCTAGGACCTGTTATTCAGATTGCTACTTTCAGCACCCCTTGCTGGAGAATTCTGGAACTACTGTTTACCCAGTGAGAAATTATAACAATTGAGTATATTACTCAACTGAACAACAACACATCTCATGAGGGACCAGCTGTTGCCAACAAAAAAAGGTAATATTAAACTGATTATACCATACTGAGACACCTTAAAGCAGGAAACAATTTATTGGTAATAACAGGAATATCTTTTAGTTTGTATGTCTCTAAATTGAAAACAAATGTATCTTTTGACATTTAATAAATGTATGTCTTTAAAAAAGGATGTCTAGGTTAATATACATTTTCTTAATTATTAAGACACTGAGAAAATTTGAGAAATTGTCTTCTCTGCCATTGATGTTTTTTATTTCAGGATTTTTCTGGCATAAGTTATTAAAAAAGCAACATTTTCAAGACATGACAAAGAGCAACTGCTTAACCAATTTGAACAAACCTGGACTTTCGAAGAGCAACTCTTTTGGTTAATATTTATTATTTTTTCTGTTGTTTTTAGAAATTCATTGTACAGAACAGTCATTAACTATGATGCAAACACCACTGTTTCCATGGCAACATTGTCCAATACGGAACATAGTAGAGCAATTTTTGAGACATTTGTCCATTTGATTAATTATGTCTTTGTGCTGAAGGCGGCTTGGCTTGATTGTCTCATCATGTATTAGGGAAGCTAATGCTCTGACAAATGGGACTATTGTTTTGGGTCTATTCATCTTGGTGCATCCCTGTGAGCTGATAGACATTTCAGCAAAATGACTGTCCTTTAATGAGCTGCAGCCTGTCAGAAATGTTTAGGGCTTCATAGTAAGCACAGACCACTGTCATGACAGCTTTAGTTATGACAATGCGTAGGATGTCCATAAATACATGTATTCGATGTAGCAACCATGTATTTATGTTTATAGATTTAAAACAAATTTGCATTATACGCGGTGGACTTACATCTCTCACTGTATATTCATAGTATATATACTATCTATCTATCTATCTATCTATCTATCTATCTATCTATCTATCTATCTATCTATCTATCATTGTACTTTGGTTGTGTTGGTTTTTAAAGATGTGTTCTTAAAAATAATGAACGTGTGCAATATGCTGTCAAGATTTCAAACATAATATTGAGAGAGTAGCCACAGAAGTATGTATCTATCAATAAGCAATTCAAACAATTCTGTTGTAAAGTGTTAATAACATAATTGCCTATAATAAGGAATGTTTGTGTAATATGTGAATCACACTCAAATATCAAATATTAAAGTCAGTCAATGACATCTGATTGCCATTATTCCTAAATATGGGGCTACTTATTACTTTGTTTTGTGGATAATCACAGATGGAGGCTAGCACCGTGTAGCTAACAACAGCCACATTTAATCAGTTGAGAACTGAAGATTAAACTGAATTCAGATTAATTTGTATTAGTATGGAGTTTGTTAAATGGTATTCTATATTAATTTACATGTTGTCTAGACATCACATCATATTGTTTCTTTGTTTAGCTTAATCACTAACTAGAACATTTAAAGCTAATGAAATGCCAACTCATTTAAAAGACAAAGAAAAAAGGAGAAACCAACTTACTCTCACAAAACCCAAGAATTTGACAGTGAAACTCACTTTCATATCTATAAACTTTCATACCAATCATATTCCTTCTAGATAAAGAATGATACTGCTATAAAAAGGATTCTGCATCATCCATCAAACATTCTAAGGCTCATTTTTAGGTTTAGGTTTGGAAGCTGCATTTAGGAATGTATATATGTTTCCTCCATTTATCTATTGAATGGTTTAGATTTTTATTTTGTTTTTAAAACAACAATATCTTAGTCTTTATAGTATATACTATAGCATCATTTCAATAGTAGCTTTTATCATGTTTTGATGTTTTAACAATAGAGTTACAAATAAACTTTTTTCATTTATGAAAGTACATTCTATAAATTTGCCAATTAATATTAATGATTGTTTGTTTACAGACAATAACTAAATCTTTTACACATAATGAAGGATTAGGATTTTTTATATGTTGGTAAATCCATGTTTTTTAACTTTATTTTACAGGGTGACAAAGCTGTTTGTTTTGGAGTGAAACCACTGCAGCATTGTCATACAGTGGACTGGGTAAATTTAGACAGTTTTTAAGTAGCAACAAACAAATTAAAGTCCAAAACATGCTAACACTTTGAAGAACTTACAGCACATTTTTTTCTAATTAAACCATATCAATAAAAGCTGAGCGTTGTAAACACCCCAGGCAGTTCTAAAGTTTGTACCAACCCCTATAACTGTCACTTCTGCTGGAGTAATTGATCTGCATGTTAATATGGTAAAAAATAAATAAAGGTATATGAAATAAAAATGAAATTATATACTAATACTAGCATTAAAGTTACAGTATCCCATACAGTTACCCAAATACAATGTTTCACTATAATTATACTTTACATGTAACCCAGCAGATTTAAAGTGTATCTAGAGACCAAACAAATGTGCTTCTTCAAAAATTAAATTATCGCTGGCTGCTAAATAGCCCATATGTGCTTGCACCTGCACTGTTTTGAGATAAAAAGCTCATTCCAGTCCTCTTCTCTTCACCTCAGCTGTGGAACAACTGACTTTCTACTGTACCTCATGGACAGTTGGACATTCAAGAGCTGTAGAACAGCCTATTCTGCTTAGTTCATATGTACAAAGAAAGGCCAGCCTATTGCCCAGCGCATCCCTCTTCCTTTAATTTTTAGCCTGCATGAAACAGAAAATGCAAATAGTATGCTAGAACTAACAATACATTTTTCTATATTATCAAATCCATAATCTCAAAGCTCTTGCTCACTGAGACAAGCTTTAATTGCACATCTCTTAGACAGGACTCTTTTGACAATCCTACATCCACCCAAGGTTTTCCAGCAGAAGATATTTCCGAGGAATGGAGAAACTATACTCTTCAGTAATTTTGACTCTAGACTACACTACATGGCATTATGGCTTAGCATACCAGACAAAGTTTGGTTCGCAGAAGGTTCAGTGAACTCAAGAAAAAACTGTTAGCCCCAAACATAGCACCAAACCCCACTGAAGTCTTTTGGAACAAACCGTGTTACTTTTTCTAAGGTCATGACCATATTTGACCAATGGCATCACTCCGAATTACATACAAAAACATATAACGCGACAAGAGTACCGCTGGGTCATTGGCTCTGTGGGTCATTGTTATAGACGTGAATCTGCATTGCTGGATGACATGTTTGATGTTGGCTATGGTTGAGGGAATTCGCCTGGGTTTGATTTATGGGGCGGAGGTTAAATTCATCACAAAAGTCCAAAAAATGCAAACCCCATTGAAGTCAATGGGGGGAGTGAATATTTAAAATTAATTGTTGCCCTTTTTGAAGCCAATAGTCAAGGGGTTGTCCAACAATGGACACGCAATACTGGGCACTTTCATGGGGGATATGAACCAATGCAGCAAAGAATCCTAGAAAAGTACAACAGGGAGACTTCAAGGGTGACATTGAACATACTTATTGGCGGGGTGGAGTTATGAGACTTATATCAAGGCTCAGGCCTACACTTGATGCCTTTCTGCATAGATCCCTGCTGACCCTCTTCCTTCCTTAATGTACCAAAAGGTAGGCCTCTCAAATCCCTTGTCAGATCCAAATCTATCACGCCTCCCTCCCCAGAAAAAAATAAAATACAGACAATAGGAAGCTCTAGAGCACAACCTAAAACACTAAACCATAAATACTAACCCTAAAACACTAAACCCCAAGCCCTATTTTTAAACCTAACTGAAATTAAAGAAGAAATCTGAAAACATGAAATAAAGGACACATTACCTAGTGTCCTAATCACTGGGAACTATATAAAAAGGTTGTGTACAAATGGTATCTCAAAATTCTCAAACTCTGAATCTCCTCAATGCTGGAGACAATGCAGAGAGATTGGGTCTCTTCCCCATATTCTATGGTATTGCAAATCAGTACGCTCATATTGGAACCAAGTATTTCGACTCATATCCCAATTTCTATGTACACCCATTGACCCTTCTATTTAATTAGCAATCCTTCATATTGGGCTTGATGATTTATCTGTACATTCTAGAACCATAGTTCTTCACCATAGTTCTTTTTGCAGCTAAAACATTACTTAAGCATAACTGCCGAAAAACTTACCCACCAAACCTATCAAAAGTTGTTCCGTCTGTGAACCTGCAATGCTCCTATGAACGTGTTTTTGATCTGAATCAGAATTTCTACAGATCCTTTTATAAATCTTGGGGAAAATGGTAAAAGAAACATTTGTGTCTGCTGTGAATTACTCGGTTTTGTCTCCAACATGATCCTTCTCACTCTTCTTCCCTTACCCTCCCACATTTCCCTCCCATTCTTTTCCTCCCTTCTCTCTCTTCCTTTTCCATTCGATGCTTGTAAGTGGCACAATCAATAATGTGTGTCTCTTTGTGCTACATTACTGTACATCTCCTTTTTCAATACTTCTATAATGTTGTATATGGATTGCTTCATTTACTCCTGTTTCATGATATACGCTCCCTTTATCACAATAATATGGATTCATAACAGTGCAATAAACAGGTGTGTATCAAAATGCAGCACAGTGAACACAGGGGGTAAAGACTATGTAGCCCACCACACTGCAATTCACTATAATAATGTAACATATGTAACAAGAACCATTCTTAATCACAGTCTTCTAGGGAAAATACAGCACCAGACAGGCCACTTGACTTTTCAAAAAGCTTTATTCTCCACAGCACACAGCCAACAAGTATTTCTGAAGTTCATAAAATACAGTCCATTCTTTGCAGTAAAACACAACACTTAATAACATTAGTCACTACTTACCTGTACTCGGTTTCCAAAATAATGTCCTTTTCAGCAACAAACAGATTCATGCAGACTTCAATCCTCCAGCTCACCTAGCTGGGTAACAGTCTCTTAAGGTGCAAATACACCTGCCGATTACCGTACGATAACGAGATTTGAATTACCTTACAACCATCTCACAACGAAAGTCGTGCAATGGTTGTAAGGTGTATGGCCAGCTTTACACATAAAGCCAGGCTTTCTTTTAAACACTCACAGCCGCAATCATGGGCTACACCTGTTATTACTAAGCTTCAATGACAAAACCTGGACTGGACAGCTTACTGAGCTGATGGGATAATGGCCCACCCTTCTCCCCATTCTCACCCCAGGGACCCAGAACACAATTTATAAATTGCACAACTAAATCATACACCCTTTCCCTGGGGTTTTTAACTAAAAAGAGGGATGCAATCTAAAAGGCTTGGTCTTACATACCTCCCATTTATAACCATTCCTTGCTTTCTGTCACACATAATAAAGCACTTATTAGCCTCACTGTACATGTTAGCCTCACTGTATAACAGCAGTTATTTCTCCTTGCAAATAACATAGGTGGTGATTTAATAGGGCATTTGTGAGACATTTTTGGCATTTTGTATGTAGTCTAAAACCTTGCACCAAATTCATGAAAACGTGGCAATATTTGTGTTGATAGTATCGATGTGTTCTTTGTGACACTTTTACTGTATGGTGCTAATTTTGCAACAGATTTACAAAAAATACCACCATATCAGATATAAGGAAAGTGGAAGTAAATAAGGCCTCTTCCATGTTGGAGTAATTTGTTGATTATGTCACACATGTAATTAATGTGTCACATTTTTTAGACAATTCTGCAACAAAATTTGCCTTTAAAAATGTAAGGACCATAGGAAGCCCCTGTATGTCCTGGACCTTAATTGGTTACACCAAAATCATGGCTTCAGCAGCAGCTGCAATCATGGTACCATTTTCTTTAGCTGGTTTTCATTTACAAGTAACCCAATCACCTGAGAAGGTGACACTCCCCCATCTGTCCTGGTTTCCAGGTATTCCTGCTTTTTGAGGGTCTAGGGTACACAAAGGATGGCTTCATGATAGTGAGCAGGAGCAGATCAAGTAACTTTGGTTACCTGATCCGCTCTGCCATCGGTGAATCCAGAAGTGCTGTGGTATCACAATCTGTGTATGATTGACTATAGTAGAGAGCAGGAGACATTACGGGTCTAAAAGATCCCTGATTTTTCCTTAAGGAGTACCTGTCATCTGCCAATGCTATCACATGGGGGCCTGTTAGCCCCATTAAGATAGCAATAAAGTTAAAGAAAAAATAAGGCTAAAAGAAGTAGAGTTTACAAAATAAAAATAGAAATACCTAAAAAATATAAAATCAACACCGCCCCCTCAGACGCGAATTCAAACACACAATTTAAAGGCTTGGCATGTTTATGATCTATTTACTCAATGCAGATTCTTCTTTTATATTTTACCAAAACATTTTGTATTATATTGTGTTTATGTGCACTAAAATTCATTTTAGTGCGCACAAGCATTTTTAATTTTTTCCTTAAAATATAGATTTGAGAAATATTTGCGCAAATATCATGCAACATAAAATGCAATTTTTTTTATTCTACAGTGACTGTGCTTTAAGAAAATATATAACAGTTTGTGGGTTTAAGTCATTTTCTAGACAAAAAATCAGATTTTAATGTGTGCAAAAAATGAAAAAAATGTTTCTTTACTCTCCCAACTTCTCCAAATAGCTTGTAAAAAGCCACCAATCTTGCAACAGTTCTCTTAGACTTGTGACAGATTTATGTACACCTCACTGATATGTACATTAAATCTTTTGCAAGTTCCGCCATTTTTTGCACTATTGTGAGATAGATTTCTATCTACAATACTGTTAATGAGTTTCAAAGACTCTCTGCAAACTTACCCTATCTAATTCACACCTCTCTGCACACACACTGACAAAAGGTTGCTGGGAACCCTAACTTTTATAGGAAGGGGACGGGCACGTAAAAAAAATCTTCTATTATTGGTCCCTCTAAATCCCTGACTACAGTTCAAAGAGCAGCAAATTCATGATTGGTAATTGGTTGCTATAGCTGGAAACAGCTGCATCAGTTTGCCATTCCCGAACTGTGAATTACTTGAGCCCAAAGCTCATTCACAACTTTGGATTTACATCAGGGAATATTGATTATCTACTTGTTTTCTAATAAAAGACTCTTTCAACATAAAAAGTTTAGGGTTTCCTTAAAAATGTATAACCGTCTTTATCCAGGCATGCAGCCTGGGTAACCAGGAAAGGGGGGACAGTGAGTGTGAGGTCTCCTCCTTAACTATGCCAGACTACATGCCTGCAAAATGGGGCAGGTGTTTTTTTTTTTTTAAACTGGGGTGGTTAACCTCCGTAATTTTGCAATGCCGGGGCCTTTTCCCACATTCTATCCCCAAAGTGGGTTGTGGGTTTCTGCAGGGGGAACTTATGAGAATTGGAAAGTTCCCTTTATAATAAGGGGGCCCCAAATATCCAAACCACAGAAAGTGAATAAGTACTGGGTGCATAGTACCACTTTTGATAAAATAAAGTGAGAAAGTAAATAAAAATACCCACACAGTTAAAACCACTTAGAAGACAAACAAAACAAACAATGTCCTGTGATGTTATGGCAACATCAATCCTGTCTTCCAGGGAAGTAAATCAATGTCAATCATTATTACCCACTGACACGACAACCCGCCATGGCTGACAATGTTCACCCACCGCTACTCACACATGACAGATTCCAAAGGATGGCTGCTGCATGTCAACGAACCAGCTGGGGATGCTGGGTGACGATATTAATTAAATATGATGTCACCCAGGAGCCCCCGCCGTCCATTTAGAAAGGCCAGCCAGAAAACTCTAATGTTGCTGTCGGGTCTCAGCCCGCAGTCCAGGGTCAAGACGCACCCCCGCAGGTGTCGCACACCTCCGTGTGTCGCGGCGGCCCGGCGGGGCACATCTCCGTGTGACGCAGCGGCCCGGCGAGGCACGCCCCTGTGCGTCATGACGCACGCCCAGTGATGTCACTCGGGCTATATAAGCAGGCTCAACCATTGCTGAGTGATCTTCAGCCTGTGATTGGTATTGTGTGTTTCAGCTCCTGTTCCCTGCTCCTAGATTGACCCGGCTTGTTCCTGACTCCTCTCTGCTTCCTGATTTTGGCTTATCTGATACCCTCAGGCTCCTGACCCGGCTTGTTTCTGACCATTCTCTGCATCCTGATTCTGGCTCATACGAATTATCTCTGGCTCCTGACCCGGCTTGTTTCTAGCCATCCCTGGAATCTTCTGGAAAAGCACCATTCCACATCCGGCACCCGTGCTGCTCTTGCCTGTGCACCTCCTGTTTCAAACCCCAGGGGTCCACAGACAGAACCGCAAGGGAGGTCCTCCTAGTCACTTCAGGCTCACACCACGGTACGTAACAGAATCACTCAGCCAGACCGTGGGCCCGAAAGGAGACCTCCATGGAGGAAATCTGTCGAGAATTATCCTCCCTCGGCCAGGCGGTGAAGGGCCTCCAGGATGGATATTTTCAGTTAGAAGGAAGATTGGAAGCCCTGACACAGACCACCTCGGTGGTTGCAGCTCCGCCTCCTCTGCCACCTCAGGCGGACCCTGCACCACCTGTGGAGGCTGCTATAGGACCTACACCTGAACCCCAGGTACAGCACCCGAGAAATTCACAGGTGACCGCAGCAAGTTCCGTGCGTTTCGGCATGCCTGCCAACTATACTTCATGCTGCAACCACGCACCTTTGTATCCGAGCAGACCAAGGTGGGATGTATAATCTCACTATTGGCTAACGAACCCCAGGCCTGGGCCCATCGTCTCTTGGAACGGAACGATCGGCTTCTGGAATTTTCAGCAGGGTTCTTGGACACCATGGCTCTGCTTTATGACGATCCCCATCGGGCCTCTACGGCGGAAACCACTCTGTCTTCCCTGCGTCAGGGCCGACGGGCCGTTGAAGACTACGTGGCGGAGTTCAAGAGATAGAGCTCTGACACAGAATGGAACGATGCGGCCCTCCGTTGTCAATTCAGGTTGGGATTATCAGACTCCCTTAAGGATGAACTGGCCCGTGTGGGTATACCAGACTCCCTGGATGAGCTCATCCATCTGGCCACCCAGATTGCCCGCGCCTGAGGGAGCGAAGACTGGAACGCAGCGGCTATTCCCGACCAACCTGTATGGGACCTCGGGGCCCGCATTTCCTGCCTACCGGGAACTCGATGTTCCGGCCAGGTCCAGCCCAGGCCACCCCGGAACCATCCGAGCCTATGCAGTTGGGCCTATTACGGGCACCATTGACCCCCGGAAGAGAGGGAACGACGCCGTCATCTGGATCTTTGCCTCTATTGTGGAGGTTCTGGGCATTACGTACGTAACTGCCCCATCAAGAACTGTAAGTGGCAACCGACTAACTTTGTCTCTGAAGTCAGGACCGGCCATCTCTCCTCTCACCTTCTTGTACCTATCTCATTGCAGCTGCCAGAGGAAACCCTCCAGATTTCGGCCATCCTTGATTCCGGTGCCTGCAGTTGTTTATTGTGCATGGACCGCCAATTCGCTCTTCTACGCCATATTCCTCTGCAACCCAAACTTCAGGAACTTCGCATCTTCTTGGCAAATGGCACCGCTCTCAAGACTGGACCAGTTACCCAGGAAACCATTCCTATTTCCGCCCGGATCATGCCAGAGCACCATGAACTACTACGCTTGGACATCATATCCTCACCCCTGTCCCCTGTCATTCTGGGAATGCCGTGGCTCCAGGTCCACAACCCCCTGATTGATTGGAGCACCGGAACGATCACCTTCCGATCCTCCTATTGCCTGCAAAACTGCTCACGGTCTATTGCTGCTCAGAATTTGGCCCTCTGCCAACCAGTCCGGGACCCGCGTCTGCGACAGGAGATTCCCTCAATTTATCATGACTTCCTTGATGTTTTTGACAAGCAAAAAGCGAACACCCTACCTCCTCACCGGGCCTACGATTGCCCCATTGACTTATTACCAGGAGCCGCCATTCCCTTTGGGCGTATCTTCCCGCTTTCTGAACCTGAACTAGCAACGCTTAAAGGGTACATCGAGGATAACTTAAGTAAAGGCTTTATCCGCCCATCCACTTCACCAGCCGGGGCCGGCATCTTTTTTGTGGAGAAGAAGGACCACTTCCTCCGGCCCTGCGTGGATTACCGTGAGCTAAACCTAATCACCATAAAGAACAGCTTCCCTCTTCCCCTGATTCCGGAACTATTCCAACGCCTCCGGTCTGCAACCATCTTCACCAAGTTGGATTTACGAGGTGCTTATAACCTCGTCCGTATTCGTGAGGGGGATGAGTGGAAAGCGGCTTTTCGTACCCGGTTTGGGCATTATGAATACCTTGTGATGCCCTTCGGCCTGTGTAATGCCCCAGCTACCTTTCAGCACCTAGTGAACGACGTTTTCCGGGATTTCATCGACCTCTTCGTCATTGTATACCTGGATGACATACTCATTTTTTCGGCCTCTCTGACCTTGCACCGGATGCATGTGAAGCAGGTACTCGGCCGGCTTCAACAGCATGGCCTATACGTAAAAGCCGAGAAATGCGAGTTCGAGCAGTCCTCCATCCAATTTCTCGGACTGGTCATCTTCGCTACCGGTGTTTCCATGGACCCACAGAAAGTATCCACCATCCTAGAGTGGCCTCCCCCTACAGACAAGAAAGGCGTACAGCGCTTTGTGGGCTTCGCCAATTTCTATAGACGATTAGCGAACACCTACCTCCTCACCGGGCCTACGATTGCCCCATTGACTTATTACCAGGAGCCGCCATTCCCTTTGGGCGTATCTTCCCGCTTTCTGAACCTGAACTAGCAACGCTTAAAGGGTACATCGAGGATAACTTAAGTAAAGGCTTTATCCGCCCATCCACTTCACCAGCCGGGGCCGGCATCTTTTTTGTGGAGAAGAAGGACCACTTCCTCCGGCCCTGCGTGGATTACCGTGAGCTAAACCTAATCACCATAAAGAACAGCTTCCCTCTTCCCCTGATTCCGGAACTATTCCAACGCCTCCGGTCTGCAACCATCTTCACTAAGTTGGATTTACGGGGTGCTTATAACCTCGTCCGTATTCGTGAGGGGGATGAGTGGAAAACGGCTTTTCGTACCCGGTTCGGGCATTATGAATACCTTGTGATGCCCTTCGGCCTGTGTAATGCCCCAGCTACCTTTCAGCACCTGGTGAACGACGTTTTCCGGGATTTCATCGACCTCTTCGTCATTGTATACCTGGATGACATACTCATTTTTTCGGCCTCTCTGACCTTGCACCGGATGCATGTGAAGCAGGTACTCGGCCGGCTTCAACAGCATGGCCTATACGTAAAAGCCGAGAAATGCGAGTTCGAGCAGTCCTCCATCCAATTTCTCGGACTGGTCATCTTCGCTACCGGTGTTTCCATGGACCCACAGAAAGTATCCACCATCCTAGAGTGGCCTCCCCCTACAGACAAGAAAGGCGTACAGCGCTTTGTGGGCTTCGCCAATTTCTATAGACGATTCGTCCAGGATTTCTCCAGAATCATTACACCCATCACGCAACTTACTAAGAAAGCGGCCCACTTCCAGTGGCCTGCGGACGCTCAAGCCGCGTTTGATCAACTGAAGCTTCGTTTCACATCCGCCCCTATGCTGAAACATCCGGATCCCGCACTACCATACGTGCTAGAAGTAGATGCTTCTGAAGTAGCGGTAGGAGCAGTACTCTCGCAACGCCAGGGCCTGAAGGCACTCCTGCACCCTGTAGCATTCTTCTCCAGGAAACTAAGCACAGCATAGAGGAACTACGATGTCGGTGATCAGGAGCTCATGGACATTAAACTGGCGCTGGAAGAATGGCGGTATCTGCTAGAAGGGGCAACTCATCCGGTCCTAATCTATACCGACCACAAGAATTTGGAATACCTGAGATCTGCCAGGTGCTTAAGACCTCGGCAGGCCCGATGGGCACTCTTCTTTTCACGATTCCGTTTTCACATAACTTACCGCCCTGGATCCCGTAATGGGAAACCTGACGCTTTATCACGCATGTACTCAACGCCCGATGCTCCCAAGCAGCCTGACACCATTCTACAAACCAACCAGTTTCTGCTCCTGCAGGCTGACTTGCTCTCCCGCATCTGACTGGCATCCCGGGACGCACCACCGTCTGACGCCTGGAATTTGCATCAACAAGATGACCTATATTACAGAGACGGGAAGGTTTACGTGCCCCAAGCGGTCCGCTCCGCTGTTATCGGGCAATGCCACGATACTCCATTGGCAGGGCACTTTGGGGGCCGCAAGACATCGGACCTGGTCCAGCACTTTTTTTGGTGGCCTTCTCTGAACTCAGATTGCCGGAAGTATATTGCGGCCTGTACAAGGTGCATCCGCAGTAAGGGCCGTTCCTCCCGTGCCTGGGGCCTCATGCGGCCGCTTCCAATTCCAACTCGTCCCTGGACCGCTCTTTCAATGGACTTCATCGTGGAACTACCACCTTCTGAGAATTGTACTACCATCTTTGTTGTGGTGGATCGCCTCTCAAAGATGGCTCACTTTATTCCGATACAAAAGGTTCCCACGGCAGTTTTTCATCGGCCTACCACCCACAAACCAATGGTCAGACAGAACGGACGAATCAGACGCTGGAACAGTATCTTCGCTGCTTCTCTACGTTCTCCCAGGATGATTGGGTATCTCTGCTTCCATTGGCAGAGTTTGCTTATAATAACTCTGTGCATTCGGCTACCAGACAGTCTCCATTTTTCTCCAACTATGGCTACCATCCCATCTTCCTACCCATGCGGGTACCGGATTCCATAGTACCAGCCGCCCAAAAGACCGTGGATTTCCTGCGCACCAATTCGGTCCTCCGGCAGCAAACGATTGCTAAAGCCCAAGAGGATGCCAAGAGGACCTTCGACCGGACTCGCAGGGGTGACCTGGACTTGCAACCCGGCAACTTGGTCTGGCTGTCCACTCGCAATCTCAAGTTAGCCTGCCCCTCCAAGAAATTGGGGCCCAGATTCATTGGGCCCTTCCCGGTGGAACGCAAGATTAACCCAGCTGCCTACAGACTTACCTTACCAGAGGCTTATCGAATCCATCCTGTTTTTCATGTCTCTTTGTTAAAGCCTGCCGTTCCGGACACCTTCCCTGACCGCATTCCAGACACATCAGGACCCATTCTAGTGAATGGCGAGGAGGAATATGAGGTCGAGGCCATTTTGGATTACAGGAGACGCGGGGGCGTGGGTCAACTTCTCATCAAGTGGAAGGGGTACGGTCCGGAAGAGAACTCTTGGGAACCCGTTGCCAACATTCATGCTCCCAGACTTATTCAGACCTTCCTACGGAACCATCCCGAGAAACAGCACCTAATGGGCGTCCGGAGGCCGCCCCTTGGAGGGGGGCAATGTCGGGTCTCAGCCCGCAGTCCAGGGTCAAGACGCACCCCCGCAGGTGTCGCACACCTCCGTGTGTCGCGGCGGCCCGGCGGGGCACATCTCCGTGTGACGCAGCGGCCCGGCGAGGCACGCCCCTGTGCGTCATGACGCACGCCCAGTGATGTCACTCGGGCTATATAAGCAGGCTCAACCATTGATGAGTGATCTTCAGCCTGTGATTGGTATTGTGTGTTTCAGCTCCTGTTCCCTGCTCCTAGATTGACCCGGCTTGTTCCTGACTCCTCTCTGCTTCCTGATTTTGGCTTATCTGATACCCTCTGGCTCCTGACCCGGCTTGTTTCTGACCATTTTCTGCATCCTGTTTCTGGCTCATACGAATTACCTCTAGCTCCTGACCCGGCTTGTTTCTGACCATCCCTGGAATCTTCTGGAAAAGCACCATTCCACATCCGACACCCGTGCTGCTCTTGCCTGTGCGCCTCCTGTTTCAAACCCCAGGGGTCCACAGACAGAACCGCAAGGGAGGTCCTCCTAGTCACTTCGGGCTCACACCACGGTACGTAACAGTTGCAGTGTTAGTGCTGCCTCCATCAAATGATGGACCTTCAACTGATATGGGGTTTTAGTTGGCTGAACTGGCCAAATATGGTCAGTTTGTTTTGCCATTCACTGAGCTGCAAACAGGCTGGGTTGAGGTTGAACTCATGTTCAACCTTAACATGAAGTTCATCCCTATTAAGGCTATTCATAAGGCAATGCAAAGAACAAAGTTGAAGTGAAAGATTAGTACCCCATAGAATCCATTTAGTTGTACTATCCTAAATCAGATCAATGAAAGAAGAATTCTGACTGGCTGCTATAGATGGCTACTTTTAGCTCTTTGTTTTTTTGCTCTTCTGAAGTGTCCATCATTGTGTACCAGTGTAAACAATGTCAGTTTAGCAATCAGAGATGTCACCTACTACAGACTAACTCCTTGGAGTTACACATTTACACAAGTATATTTATTATTGTTTCACAACTCCACACAATTGTACAGTCCCACACATGCAGCCAAGACTAGACATCTGTGGCAAAATGTTTTAAATTCCCTTAAAATGTAACTGCCAGTAGCAAAGGTTGAGAATCTTACACATGAAGTAATTAATTGTTAAATACATTCAGAGATACAATATACTAAAGTGTAAAATATAGATTTTTGATATGCATCTACAAACTGATGTATTCATTAGTGATAGCAAAATGTACATTTATATCATATGATTAAACCCTGTCTAGTTTACACTCTTAACTTTACATGAGAATGAGCTGCTTGGTCCATTGAGACTTGTTAAAACAATCAGATAATATCACAGGTATTATTTCTGTATTGACAAGTCACAAAAACAGCAACAACAACAACATGTCTAAGTTAATTCTTGGAAAATTATATTAAATATCCCCCCATTATAATATCAGTGAACATTAAAGTAAATACATGACTGTAAGCCTCTAGAGATTGGTGTTCTGGCCTTTTAAGACATGAGGTTTACATAAACAAGGGCAGTTACATTGGTTTAGTGAAGCACCGAGGCAATCTTTCAACAAAACTGGGATTGTCCCAATTTGCACTCTTACCGAAAAAACTTTCCAAGATTTGTGATTAAAAAAAATAACAGTAAAATGCAATAAGAGAAATGTTAATTAAAAACACATTTATATCCATAAAAACAAACCAACTACAAACAACTAATTAAAACAACCTACCAGCATAAATATTCATAAATTAACTATCATACAGTACTGTTGGCTTTGTTGAGAGCACAGGAGAGTACATTCAAAAGGATTTCCTCATACATATTGAATCAAATATATTCTCAAAGGACCCAAGCAGTGGAATGTGGTCAATAGTTAATAATAGTTGACAGTTGCTAAATCAAAGGCTGTAAAAGTTTAAGGACACAAGGGACAAGGTCTAGGGACAATTGATTTCTTGAAAAAAAGAGTGTACTGATTTCTTGTGTTTGTGTAGTTTCAAAAATATATTGATATCATAAATTGCAATTTTGATGGGCCCTATGTAGTAAACAAATGATGGATTCCCCCACTTGAAAAATATAACTATTAATTTACTAATTATTATATAGCATATTGCTGTTTTGTGTATTATATATGTTATTAATAACAAGGTCTCCTTGTTGTAAAAGCCATAAGTGGACCATAAGTAATCATTTGAAATGTGACATGCCTGGGCCATTTCAGAGCTACTATCTACCTCTACTGTAATCCCTTTTTAAAATGTTAATAAAAGACATTTGCAGATAGTATTGGTTATAACTATAGGTTGAACTCGATGCACTTGTGTCTTTTTGCAACCTGACCTGTATCAACCATATAAGGGTGATTGTTTAGTTCATAAAAAAACAGCCTTCAATTGTAGATGCAGTACAGAAGGATTATGAGTGCTATTGGCCTAATTATGTCATAATATCACCATTCATGTGACTGGTAGAATGTAAATTCATAAATAATGCTTTAAAGCTGGTTCTTAAAACCATATATATATA
>NW_017307615.1:363098-400846 GCF_000935625.1 Nanorana parkeri
TATATATTTATAATACACCTAAATTAGACCACCCAACCACCTGAACCATCACCCCACCCTGCTGCCTGCCTAGCTGTCTCAAGCATGCTGAAGCCCCTAAAACACCTGTCTTAATGAAAATGCTACTTCTAGATCCCTCAGCATATCACCAAACATATAGGAAATGAATCATATGATTGGGGAGAAGAACAGGCTTCATATTGTTTTCCAAAGGTTACATTGGTAACTAGTCTGTAATGCTGAATTCATTACTTGTTTTGGTATAACTGACAAATGTGTGCAATTCATGATGAATCTCATCTTCAGGCAGTAACCTTGCCCACAGCCCAGCCCACACTAGTGACAGCAATTCCAAGAAATCTCCCACTCTGTGCCTGCCAGTCCAAATCACCATCTTCTTCAAGTGCTTGATCCGTAAGCCATCCTGTGATGATGTCACCGGTTTTTAAGTGTTCACATCTCAGCAGGAGCAGGATAATGGACATACCTTCTAATACATTTTAAGAGGATGAGGAGAGAGAATTTCTATATTTAATGTACATCGTCTGGAATGAGTTTAAATAAACCCTGCTATAATTTCAAATGTGCAGATATAGGTAAAAATTATTCTGCCTGATACCATGAAATTATCATGCTATGTATAATCATTATCAGATTGATTACAGCATACAGTATACTTAAATTAACTAGCTTCCTAATAATTGATAATCTAGTATTCAAGTTCAGTGTTTTGCAAATTGTGGCTTTTAAAAGGACACTTAAATTTTTTACTGTTTTGACCATGTAAGTCAAAGTTGTATTTGTATAATTTTAGGAAATCATAAATATAATGTAAACTAAACCTAATTTTGATATCCATTGGTCTTTCTTGTGAAATTACTAATGCTGGTTTAAATATGTGGCCAATTTTTGATAACTATTATAGGTATATGGCTAACGCTTGATTTTAAGGGTATGGTACCATTACTACTCAAAAATTCATATGAAGGCTTCTTTCCCAACAACATCATATTAAAAGCTAAAAATACATTTTACATTCTGGTCTAATAATTCAATTTTGGAATCATTTTATTTTGTAAAAAGCTAAATATTTACCTAAGTACTTACCTTGTATCACAAAATATGATATTATTTCCATATAGCAACATGTGATAACTATTTGTGTAACAATATTTGGCAACATTTGTCTTATGTTAACAATAGGAACCCATTTTATCTATAGGTCAAAAGGTGTACAATCTTAATGTGTATGACACGTTGACCCTATTAATATGCACAACGTAATCTCACTAGATGAAATTACTTCAATTAAAAATAAATCTAAATATATAACAAAATCAACTAAGTTTGCTCCATATGTTCTACTTTCAGAAATCCATATTTAAAAATTGAAAGAGAAGGTTCGAGTAACCCAGCAAGATAACATATAATATCCAAATTCTGCTAAGGCTAGTAGACGTTGTCATTAACTGTACACACTATGCCAATTATATCATCAACTTGATTCATGCCATACACCAACTTTGACATTACATATCTTGCAAACGTTAGTCACTGTCTAACACATTTATAACAATAAAAATGCGAGGAATGCATTAATCCTTGGCACTGTTGTTTTAGTCCTCTGGCTTCATGCTTCTTACAGAAAATCAGAATAAATGACCCTTTGCTAAACTGCAGATTTGTGTTATAAACAATACAAATCTACAGTATAAATGACAGTGAATCTAGATTATGCCTAGATTTCATTTGCATTTTATATAAATCTTTCAGTCTACGGGGCAGTTACTGTAGAAATAGTGGATAACTGATGTGTGTGGAAATAAATTGGGGAGACACAGGCACTGTAAATGTGAAAACCTACGTACATTTGACTGTGTGTGGTGGTGGTAGTATGCACCAAATGTTTTAAATGTCTTACCAGTGCAGATAGTTTGTGTGGATTATCTCCAATTGCTCCAAAATACTGCTATCATACTATCAGCCCCCTATGTGATATCAATAAAGTTAAGTGTTAAAAAATTAAAGTTGAATAAAATGTATATATATATATAATAAAACGTCTCCCGCCGCCGTCTCCACGATCCCGGGCGTCCATCCATCCCGGGTGTTGTGACTCTGTGCACTGAAAATGGAGGGAGAACAGTACACAATCTCCCTCCGCACTCCTCCACTCCACTCGTATATTACATCACTTCCGCATTCCTCTGTCACTCTCCGTTACAGAAACCGGAGAGAAGCTGATGAAGCAGATCTGTGCTTCATCAGCTTCTCTGGGGGTCCTTAGGTGACATTAGGGGTCTTAGAGACCCCTGATGTCTCCATAAAGGGGACCTGTAACTGTAATTTGTTATCACATAGTAGATGTCTTAGCACCCTATGTAATAACAATAAAGTTAAAAAAAAAATTGCTCACAAAATAAATAAAAATGTACACACACAAAACAAAAAAAACCCACAATTTTTTTAAAAGTCCCCCACCCCCACATAGATGCGCAAAAATGCGTTAGATGCGCCTACACGCAAAAACGACGATTGCTCCAAATATGCTGCACGTGTTACATATTGCCACGAACGTCGCAATGAGAGCAATAATTCTCGGGCCATCAATCACTGATAACACTAAACTGATGAGCGGTAAAATCTTTTAAAGTGTCGCCTATGGCCAATTTTGGCTATGGTGTTTTTTTGCGATTTCGCGGGAGCGCGCACTTTTAAGGCTTGGCATGTTTGGTGCCTATTTGCCCGACATGACCCCGCCTTGACCCCAGTGGTGATTAAATATCACCAAAAGAAAGCTCTATCTGTCCCCCAAAAAATGGTATAGAATTCATTTCAGTACAGCGTTCCATGACGGAATAAACGTCAGTCAAAGTACCGCAGCGCTGAATACTGAAAAATGGCCTGGATGGGAAGGGAGTGTAAACACCCCAGTCAGCAACCTAAAATATGCATTTTAACATGTTTGGGGGGAAAATGGCACTGGCAGTGAAATGGTTGAAAAGAAGAGAGCAGTAACTGCTCTCCTTCATAAATAAGGCCAGGAAATTATATAAATTATTAATTTAAATTTCAAAGAAATACACACATACACAGTATAAGTATTTTTTTCATGTAATAAAAAAACAGCAACACTAGATAACACTAGTGATAAACATTACCAACCAATTAGTGGTTATGTCTTATATACTTCAAGACAATTAAATACTGTTAAGTATTTAATTTACCTTGTTATGTATGTGAATTTTAAATAAATTAATAATGCTCTAGAACAGGGGTCTCAAGTGACCTGGGGGCCACTGGGCATGATTTCTTCTTCCATGGAGGTCGCATGAGGAGAGAGAGCAAGGAGAGACAGCCAGTAGAGAGACCGAGGAAAGACATCGAGGGGAGAGAGAGGAGAGACAGCCAGGATGAGCGAGGAGAGACAGCCAGGGGATAGAGAGGAGAGACAGTTAGGAGAGACAGCCAGGAGGATTAGCAAGGAGAGACAGTCAGGAGAGTGAGGAGAGACAGCCAGGGGAGAGAGTGAGGAGAGGTAGCAAGCAATACTTCTGCCTGAAGCAGAACCCGTTTAGTAGTACCAGTATTTATTGTAAAGAACAACTTCTTGCATAATAGAAATTAACCCTTGCAGTGGGGTTACCACCACACTGCAAGAAGTAACAGCTTGTTTTGGTCTAGGGTCTAAAATAAAAAAGATATGCTCACCTGATCCTGGGCTAGACCAGTCCCCCACAGCCTCTTCTCCTCCGGGCTGCAGCAGTCCAAGGACCCATGAGTCATCACATCTAACACAATGTATTAGGTCTGAGGACATCGAGGGAAATTCCACGACCAGAGAAGAGGGGGAGAGTGGCGAGTGGTCTCTTCCACAGGATCGAGGCTCGTGTGAGTATATATTCTTTCCCCTAGAGTCCTACTGCAGTTAACTCTTGCAGTGCAGAGCTAGCCCCACTGCAAGGGATAATTTGTATTCTGCCTGGAGTGCTTCTTTAAGTAGTTTAAATTCTTCTTCCCATTGAATTTGTTTTTTCATCAGGTATTTATTATTGTTTTAATATAGTTTTTGTAATTCTGAGTGTTGTAATTAAATAATATCATCATAAAATGTAGCATGCTTTTCTTTTTTCTTTACTGTGTCTTAAAAAACAGGTGAACAAATGTTTCACATAGTAACAGCAGCTAGCCAAGGTGCTGAAAGACTTTAAATGAAAATTAAACATAAAAAGTACATAGACTAGGGGCGTGGCCGACTGAGGTGGAAGATGGCCGCATAGGAGAAGTGCTCTGGCTCCGTATCTGCAGCAGGACATAGTGACACGGCACTAGGGAACGTCAGCACTTGATTTTCGTCTTCACATCTTCCTTAACCATCTGAGAAGAAGATGAACAAAAGAAAGCACAAAGGCGGACCGCGGAAACTGACGGATTTCTTCAGGACAGCGGCGCCTCAGGGCCGGCAGAAACATGCTGCCATCCCGTCCCGTGCAGCAACACTGTCCTCCTCAGCCCAAAAGAGCGGGAATGGAAAACAGCCTACGACATCTACTACAGCCCTGGATGACAACTCAGGCAGTGCTGGATCATCTAATCAGGGCAGCCCAGAGAAACATAAACCCTACCCCAAACTCCAGAGAAAGGGAGGTAAGCGGTGACTCTCCTTCCACTAATGACGACATAGCTGACATACCTGATGATCACAATACATTACTGGATGCATACCCCACATCTAACCAGCCAGTTATGGACACTAACTTAAAAGATATGCTCCTGTCCCTCCGTAATTCACTACATGAGGACTTTACATCCCTCATTAACAAATTTACTGAGGAAATTAATGATTTGGGAGACAGGGTGGATTTCATGGAAAACAAAATGGGCGACTACGCAGAAGCGCATAATGAGCTTGTGGATGCCCATAAGACTACGGCAGAGGAGATCCCCCGCCTCAAAGATAAAATGGCGGATATAGAAGATCGAGCCCGTCGAAATAATGTCAAGATCAGAGGGGTACTCGAAACAGTATCCTCGACAGATCTGAGAAGCTATGTTCAGGGCATGCTCAGCAGCCTCTTTCCCTCATTACATAGCTTTGAATTGGTGGTGGACAGAGCACATCGCCTTCCCAAGCCTTCTTACCTTCCTGCCACACTGCCTAGGGATGTCATTGCACGCATTCATTTTATTCATGTGAAGGAGCAACTAATGTCGATGGCACGTACCACATCTCCATTACCAACTCCCTACTCCCACATTGTGCTTTACAATGATCTCTCTCAGGCGACTATGCAAGCCAGAAAAGCACTACACCCCATTACCAAAGCACTCCGTAATCACAAAGTGATGTATAAGTGGGGCTTCCCCACTAAGCTTGTTATATCGCATAAAGGAAAATCACATGCTGTCTCTGAAGTAGACAAGGGTTTTAAGATGCTTCAAGAATGGGGAATCCTACCACCCCCCAATGCACCAAACCCTCCTTGAAAACCCAGCACGACAGTATATTCACTGTTTTATGTTCCCTCTAGTGCCTATTAAATATGTTGACCATCCTCAAGTTTGATTGGTCCTGACCGGATCCCAATCCTAGGAGCTCTCCTCTGCCCTCCGCTGGTGATGGATTCTATACCGTCACTACGATGGAAGACCCGATTTGGGGTCTATCCATATTTTGTTTTTTGTTTGGTTATTTTTTGCAGTTCCTGTTCTCTTTTTTCTCCCCCTTCCCATTTCTACTACCATGGAGCTATGGACCTAGTGCTTAGCACTCTCATATTGTGGCACATTGACTCTGCTACTACCTATTTCGGCAATTCAGACTATCGTGAATTACATATAAAAACGTACTACTGGCTTTTTGAATGCCCTTCGCTGTACTACTCTAGCAACTACTGTTTTGCCTAATGGATCTCAAACTTCTGTCGCTTAATGCTAAAGGACTGAACAGCTACTTCAAAAGGAATCTGCTTTGGGAGGAATCCCTTCGTTGGTCCAGTGACATACTCTGTATTCAGGAGACCCATTTCACTACAAAGAACCCTCCTGTTCTTCGCCATAAAAATTTTCCTCATATCTATTTTTCCAACGCTCAAAAAAAAAAGGGAGGAGTACTCATAGCCATTAAGGATTCAGTTTCCTTTACACTTAGATCTGTTGAATCAGATCCGAATGGTCGGTATCTTATTTTGATATGTGATATTAACTCTACTACTTATACTATAGTGAATGTGTATGCACCTAACGCACAACAGATACCATTTCTCAAAAAGCTAATTTCCAGAACTAATACGATACGCCAGGGACGTCTTCTTCTATGTGGTGATTTTAATGCCATTCTAGATGCATCTATGGATGTATCAAATCCTAACACATCCCGAAGACCATCCTTGTCTAAAGTAATACTCAGGGAAGAACTTTATGACGCCTGGAGGTGTCTACATCCATCCGAAAAAGACTACTCTTTTTTTTCTACACCTCACGCATCATATTCAAGAATCGACCTATTCCTGGTAGACAAATGGCTACTACAAAAAGTGAAAGCCGCACAGATCCATAATATCTCATGGTCAGACCATGCTCCTATCACCCTCACAATTGCAGATCGAGGCCATTTATCGACCACTCCGCTATGGAGAAACAATACATCTTTATTTTTCTCTAAAACTCATGGACCCTTCATAGAGGCACAGCTGAAGGAATATTTTTTGATCAACGATCAATCCACTGATGATCCATTTGTAGTATGGAATGCTCATAAAGCATTTATACGTGGGGTCCTGATCCAATTGGGTGCCAGGGAGAAAAGGAGAAGGACGCAGCAGTTTGATACCCTAACCAAACGTATTAAATTACTAGAAATGGCTCATAAAAACTCTTTGGATGCGTGCGTCCTTGTAGAATTACTGGAGGCTAGGAAAGAGTTGCAGGACCTACTCCTCACTAATCATACATGGCAGTTAACTAGACTTAATGCTACCTATTACCATCAGGGAAATAAGGCTAGTAAGTTATTAGCTAATAAAATTAAATATCAAAAAACAAAATCCAGAATAGCCTGCATAGTACACCCACGTACTCGGCAGAAACTATACAACCCTAGAGATATAGCAGAGGCTTTCCAATCTTACTACTCTTCACTTTATAACCTGAAAGAGGACTCTAATACTGCCCAACCAAACTTAGTCGCAATTGAGAGATTCTTACAATCTTTAAACCTTCCTAAACTAGAGCCGGAGGTCCTGCATGGTTTGAATGCCCCATTTTCAATAGAAGAGATAAAGCAAACGATCACTAAATTACCGCTGAATAAATCCCCAGGGGTAGATGGTTTTTCCAGTGAGTACTACAAGTCCTATCAGGAGATACTGCTCCCTCACTTACAATCGATCTTCAACTCTGCTGCGTCCTCCTCCTTTTTCCCTCCAGAAATGTTACGATCTGTTATTGTTACGTTACCCAAGCCAGGTAAGGAGCCGGCTCATACTGAAAATTACAGGCCTATATCCCTCATTAACACGGATATCAAATTATATGCTAAACTTATTGCAGAGAGACTGCTGCCTATTACTCCTTCCTTAATTGGACCAGACCAGGTGGGTTTTGTTAGAGGGCGCCAGGCTCCTGACGGGACCCGGAGAATGCTTAACCTTATTAGATACATAGAGGTGCGGAAAATACCTTCCCTGCTTCTAGCGGTGGATGCAGAGAAGGCATTCGACCGTATTCATTGGGGGTATATGTCTTCAGTTCTTGAACACTTTGGTATGGGGGGTAGCATACTCTCGGCAATACTAGCATTATACACCAAGCCATCAGCCCAGGTTTGCTCATCCAATATGCTATCCACCCCATTCACCATAACAAATGGAACGAGACAAGGCTGCCCACTTTCGCCAATTATCTTTTCCCTTATTATGGAACCCTTAGCAATGTCTATTAGAAATAACTCTCTAATATCAGGGATCAGGATAGGATCACATCTCCACAAAATTGGCCTTTACGCGGATGATATCATCCTCACACTGTCAGAGCCGGCTTCTTCACTGGCCGAGGTGCAAGATACATTACAAATGTTTGGTGATTTATCATACTACAAAGTCAATACTGGGAAATCTCTGGTACTGCCGATTAATATAAAAAAAGCCGTTTTGAGTACTATGCAAGAAATATATCCGTACACATGGGCTAAGTCACAGATTCCATATCTTGGTATAAAACTTACATCCCCATCCCATCATACTTTTAAGAGTAATTTCTTACCCCTTCTAGAGTGTGTGAAATCTGACTTGGCCCGTATGGCTAAATTCGAGTTGTCATGGATAGGCAGGATCTCGTCCTTCAAAATGTTCGTACTTCCCAAAATTTTATACTTTTTCCGAACCATTCCAATTGTACTTCCCTCATCCTTTTTCCAACAGATGCAGCGTATCATTGACGAATATGTGTGGCAAGGCAAGAAAGGCAGAGTGCAACGCACGACTCTGTGGCGACACAAACGTAGAGGGGGGATGGGACTCCCAAATCTAAGGCATTATTATTATGCTTCCCTGCTGGATCAACTTTGTGTCTGGTTCCACCCATCACCGAATAATCTATGGTCCAATATGGAACAACAATTTATTAATAGTAGGGATCTTCCAGCTTGGTTAATTGCACATTCCTTAAATAGATCACTCCTACCCAGTGCATACCCTTCTCTTTTGTCCTCCCTGAAAGCCTGGCAGTACCTAATTGATCAATCCTTTTCACATTCGCCTAAAACGAATATACCAGTCCCACTTACTTCATACGAGATCCTCATACCACACCTGAATCTCTCTTCATGGAAGGGAAAGGGACTTTGCCATTTGCCTTCCTTATACTCCTTCTCCCATCCTATGGACCAATATCGCCTTATGCAGATCTCCCATTTAAAGAAGACTAACAACAACAAATCCCTTTCCATCCATTCCGGAGCGTGGGATATATTTAATTCTAATAGGCTTCGTAAGGGGGGGACATCCAAATTCTATGCTATACTGCAAGATGATCTGAGTTTTAGTAAAACTTCACATATGCTCAAATGGGAAGCTGATCTAAAATTGACTGTATCAGCCCGACAATGGGAAGTAGCAATTAAAGACAATTCATCTCATTCATGGTGTATAGATCATTGGGATAATGCCCAGAAGATACTCACTAGATGGTATCTTACCCCATATAGACTATCAAAAATTTACCCAACATCCTCGCCCCTGTGCTGGCGTAATTGCGGCCAAATAGGCACCTTATCCCATATATTTTGGTCCTGTAATGGACTTACAGTCTTATGGAGCTCAGTATCTGACCTCTTGATTGAATATACAAAAATCGATTCCCTGCTGTCACCTGAGATGGCGCTATTAAGTATCAATATTGATAAGTATCCCATCAAGTACAGATCAGTGGTTATGCATATTTTATTCTCAGCCAGAATCCTCATAGCCCGAAATTGGAAATCCTCTACTATTCCGACCATTTCGGATATTGTCCATAGAGTGTCCTCAAATTGTCGTTATGAAAGATTAATAGCATATAGATTGAATTCAGGGAAATTGTTCCACAAAAGATGGGACACCTGGATCCAATTTTCCAAATTAGATAATTAAAGTAAAATTATAGTTTGACATTACTATGTTTTATAATGTGCCTTGATATAACTGAATGAGCATCCATGGCTCCTCTCTACTGTCCTTTCTACCTTTTTATCCCCTGTCCTCCCTTACCTGTCTTGCTTTCTCTTCTCTTCCCATGCTTCTCCAACCTTCCGTCCCTGCCCTACCCATAGTACTTCCCCTTAGTATTCCTTTCTGCAACAACATGCATTCTAATTTTGTAAGTGTTGAACAATATATCAGCTCCCGATTTACAGTACTCAAGTTGAAGGCTTGGTTATAGTTTGGTTCCAGTGAGCCCAATTGTTTCCTACATATGTAAAATTGAATCGGGAGTCATTTTACATTTCATTAGACAATGCTGTATATGTCTCATAGTTACTACTTTTGTAATTGAGTATACATATTAGAAAGTAACCATCAATGTATGTGTTGCAGATGTTAAAAACCTTTAATAAAAATCTATTATGGGAAGATAAAAAAAAAAAAAAAGTACATAGACTTACTCGTCTCTATCATTTCTCTCTCTCTTTCTCTCTCCATTTTAAATGCTTGGTCGTAGTCATAGTATCAATTTATTATTTATGGTGTCTGCTTTCCTAAAATTCTTAGGATGCTTACTGATAGTTCTTTACTAAGTCCATCAGACTAACTATGGCTTACATTTGAGCACTCACATATTAATAAAGTATAAATAAAAATAAATAAATACAATTTTGGTGTCTCCTTAACTGCCTTTCAAAAAGGACGCAGTATGACACAGCATCCATGCTATGCATTCAATCGCTGTAATGCAGCAGGAGAAAAAGGTTACAAATGCCCTTCAGCATAAACTTTAAGAGGAGGGAGAATGTTTTTCTTTCATCTTTTCTGTAAGACGTCTAAGTACTTTATCGCTTTCCCATAGCTGTCAATGTCAACTTTGATCATTTGTATATTACCTTGACATACGGATAATCTAGTCAAGATCCTTGAAACCTTTGTGTGTATGCTGTCATTTTCAATAAAGAGTCGGTGCTGGTTCGTTACAGTGTCTGACTTTGTTTTACCAAAGTGAAATAACACTAAAAATTAGAAATGGTTTTCTGTATTAGATATGTGTTTTACATTGATTAATATTTGTCTGCAAAGAAAATAATATACCTAAAATTGTGAACATGGGACATGTGCAACATCAGGCAACTATAAAGCCTTTAAGTATTGCAAGCATTGAAATGTATAGTTATTACTTCTAGCAAATATTTGAAATATTGATATAAACATTTTCTGGTAGAATCTGTACCTCCATCAAACTGGGAACAGCATTGTGAAAGCTAGACACTACGATAATCGCGGGTGATCCCACGATCGTACGATAATCGGCAGCTTTATGGGCAGCGTGCGACTGCATCTACTGTGCAGTGGCATGACTTTCGTCTTCCTAGCACGCTGGAAAACCCGCCGAAATTGTACGATTTTCGTCAGGTTGGTAGCGTGCTCAGAAGACGAAAGCCGCACGGACCAGTGTGTGCAAGTGCATACTGCCCACTCAGCATTGCAATCATACAATCAAGCAATTACGATCTGCCTGTCCAAGATGGGCAGGTCGTACGAAAGATGACCTTACAACCATTGCACAACGAAAGTCTTGCAATGGTTGTAAGGTGTATGGCCAGCTTAACACTTTAACAGCATGATTTAAAAAAGATGGTAATTAGAGATGAGCAAATGTGTCTGGTTTCGATTTGTGGGGAGTTAGTCTGATATTCCATGAAAGAGGATAAGGATCACCAGCACTCAGCGATATCATTAGCTTTGTCCATTTTATTCGAAAAAAGGTCACAGTGAAAACAGCCAACGTTTCGGGGCCACACATCCTTTTGCCCTGATGAAGGGACCCTGTGGGGCACCGAAACGTTGGCTGTTTTCACTGTGACTTTGTCCGAATAAAATGGACAAAGCTAATGATATCGCTGAGTCCTGGTGATCCTTATCCTCTTCCCTGTATCTGCATGGCGCCATCCATGGTCATCACTGCGAGCACCAATTTTTTTACGGCCGTGAGCGTTGTGAGGAGTGCGGAGGGTCTCTTTGTTCATTTACATCTGATATTCCATGAAGTCTGCACAACCTGAACTTAAAATTAGGTGTGGAGGGAAGGGGTGAACCTCAATATTACCTTCTGGCTATTTTTAAAGCTAATAGGCAAGCTAATGTCAATAGACATGTGCGATTAGTTGTGTTCCAAATTGAAATTCTGATGAATTTTCAGAAATTCTGGCTTTCAGATGCATCAGAATTTAAGAATGAAAAAATAACAAATCCAAACATTTCCGAATTTTTGACAATGAAAATGTCAGATGCATGTGAATTTTTTTGAATATCATTCAGAATGAAATGTTATTGTTAAACGTTAAAGAAAAAAGAAAGCATGGCGTCCCCCACACCAATTGATGCCAGACCCTTGAAGTCTAAAATCCCTTACCAGACCCTTGATCTGAGCAGCAAAAGTGGACTGTCAAAAGTTTTTAAAAAGTGTAATTTTTATCTAATGACACTGTGCTGCAACGGAAATTTGTTCGTAAATACTAATGCATCCAAAATTAACAACAGCCACAACATATTTAAAAGCAGTAGGACAGCTACTCATAAGAAAATAAAGCTAAAGCCCTCAACTTTTTAGAAATTAGCCAGTGGCACAGCCCCTTAATGGCAGCTTGTGATCTTTTTTCATAGTACCACACTGTATTGTCTTACATTTTAAATCCTGGTCGCACGTGGTGATCACTCATTGGTCAACGCGGTCAGGTGACCAAGCCTTACTAAAAAAGAAAAGGCAGTCTGACATGAACTAAAGGCCCTATTAACATAGAATGAAATAAAATACCCTGAAAATAACAAAAACCCTAAAATGCCCCCGAAAAACAAAAGTTGTTTTTTATTTTCAAGAGAAGCCTTGAAGTATTTTTTAATTTCTTCTTTGCATGGCCATTCCTGCCCCGGTCAAGCAAACATGGGCAGGGAGACAAAGTTGTAACTAAACTGCTTTCAAAGGATCATATTCATGGACTACTGGTGTCAAGGATGTACCACTGGCTGGATGTGGCCCGATAAATATTTGAGGTCCTAGCCTACCTGGTTGCACATGTCATGTCAGAGAAGATACAGCAGTGTAAAGATGGCCAGCAAAAGGACAGGTTAAATTAGGAATAATAGGCCTAACTAGTGTATGCCTAAATTTTATTTTATCAAAAGGGGATAAGGGGGCATGGTGAATATGAGTGGTATAATGTGTATACGTTTAGGTGCACACTGTTCTTGTACTGTTTTTTTCTTTTAAATAATGCAAAGAAGAGAAAAGATCCCAGTTAATAAAGAAGTAACAAAGGTGTTGACAATTGAAGAGCTAGCTATCAATCAGTTGCTGCAGACAGATATTGGTCCTTAAAAGGATTTTGGGTGTAAAGATCATGTTCTGTTCTGTTTACACAGGCAGGATACATAAGAAAATATACCTGGCACTGGAAGATGCAAGCACTCAAGCATCTCCTGCCTGAAAAAAACCTGGTCACAAAGGATCATATAGAGGGTTATTCATTTACCTGCTGAAGGATCTAGCCATAGCGTCGGCTCACATTGGCTGCCAGAGCCCTGCGGTTCAGTCAAAGCGAAGGACTGTTGTACAGCCTAGTCACAATAGCCCATACAGCAGCCGTAGGCATCTGAGCCCGTACTGAAGGTGAAGACACCTGAGCGGCTCAGTCGAGCCAAACGCATATGCCCCGGCTGAGCTGAAGTGACAGCCGAGGTGGGGAGAATGGTCTGTCGAAGCAGACCATGTTCCCCGCTACTGAAACTGGGCGGAGCCAGCCATAATGTCACGGCTGGCTTTGCCCAGTTATTGTCAATGACAGGCCAGCGTCATCAGGTTGAGGAAACTGGGTTGTCATTAAATCACAACTGGGCGGAGCCAGCTGTGGCATCACAGTTGGCCCCGCCCATTTGTTTTTATTTGTCTGGGACCTGCAGGCAGACTGTCAGGTGCCAACAAATGTAAACTGTTGGGCAGAGCTAACAGTGATATCAGCGCTAGCTCTGCCAAATGTCAAGTTCCTCGTGTTCGGACAGGCGTCGTTTTTTTTTTTAATTATTTTTTTTGCCTAGTCGTTGTTGTCGTGGACAACGCTGAACGTCGTGATTGACCTTGGATTACATCGTCGGAGCACTTTTTTGGGTTCTGTTTTATTTCATAAAGGACTTGTCAAAAATCTGTGTTTTGTTTCAACACATTTTTTATTAAAGTCTGGTGTTTTTTTAATTAAAGTCTGTGTACAAGCAGGGACACCCACACGGACGTGCAGTTCGGGTGAGCTTAGGGCGGCGTAAGGCAGTGTACTCCCATAAAAAAAAAACTGGCTGCTGCATGTAATCACACGCAGCATCTGTCCTTCCCGGTGCGGCCCGATACAGCCGTGCACGCAGCATGGATCTGTACGGCTGTTACTCGTGTGAATGGGGGCTTATTCTCTTCACTAATACTAGAACTAAGAAAATACATCTGATCAAATTGAAGACTGCCTTAAAGCATATTTAAACCCAAAACAAAAATGTAATGTATTGCAACTGACTAGTCCTTAGATGTTTATAGTTGTATTAGTTTTCACTTAAGACTAACAACAATTTAAGGTTAAGAACATTCGTCAAGTACAAGAAAATCATGTTTATACTGCCAGAAATACAGTGTCACTGTCACTTTTCTTTATGCGTTTATTGTGTAAACTACCAGTCCCATCAATTGACCATACAATGGAGATGAACAAAAGAAGATATGTTTGAACTGCAGTCTGCATGACAACTATGTCTTTCTTCAAAGATACAATGGAGAAATGAGTGTAGTTATGAGAGACAGGAAGTGTGTTATTCACAGGATAATCATATGAAAATAAAGGAAAAATGCCTGAACAAGAAAACTAATACAGCCAACCATCTAAGGACTGATCAGATGCAATATATTGCATTTTTGTGTTTGGGGTTGGATGCACATTACGTAGGGACGTTCAGATAACAGTGCAGATACTTGGCATTTTCACAAGTGCTACCAGGGTCGGAGCGGTTGCAGCTGCAACTGGTCCCTGTAATTGTATCTGTGAGTACTTGGACAAGTCTCAATACTTGTACTTGGTCTTGAAAAAATGATATCAGTGCATTCCTAATTTTATATATAACTATGTGATAGCAATAAAGTTCAGTAAAAAACAAAGGTTTAAAAAATTAAAGTAAAAAAAAAATTAAAAGTCACATATCAAAGCAATAAAAAAAATAAAAAAATATTAAATTTTCCACCAAAGGAAAGCTCTATCTGTCCCCAGAAAATGGTATAAAATTCATTTCAGTACAGCGTTGCATGACAGAATAAATGTCAGTCAAAGTACTGCAGCGCTGAACACTGAAAAGTGGTCTGGATGGGAAGGGGGTATAACACGTGCAGCAAGTGGTTAAACAGGAACAGTCTTTCTTTTTCTAGAGGCAGATGTCCAAGGCAATCCAACAAAAATGGCTTATCTTTAGCATATAATAAAATAAAGTTTGCTTATCTTCAGTATAACATAATCTTGCTCATAGGTATAACACCAGAGTCCCAGAGTTTTTTTAACAACTCCCCATGAGAACAAACAGCTCTCAGCAAAGTCCAGTCCAGTTCAGCAGCACTTAGCTTTCTCTGCACACCTGTACTCCTCCACAGGTTCTGTGGAGTTTCCTGTGATCTCTAGCCACTACCTCCTGCCTGACCGTTAACACTTTGTTGCCCCTTAAAGGAACTACAACCCAGATAGAGGGGACACATACCGACCTTCCAGGATCCATCCCTGGCATCCTGTACAATATATAACAAATCATACATTAAAACAGGGATACATAAATCCCAGGAGCTTCGTAGCCAATTCTCCTTAAAAATTACAGCTGCGGGGGCGTGGCCTGAGCATGGCGGCGAGTGGACGCTAATCGGCTAAGCTCTGCAGATCGGGGGTGACAATCACAGTAAATCGACCAGTAACCGACCCCACTGCCCCATGAGGAGGACGGGTAAGCAAGCCAAGACCCCCCGTACCTCTACACGGCGATCGCAGGCCCGGATGGATGTTTTTATGTCTCCGCGGATGTCGGGGCCTAGTGTGCGCTCTCCCGACCCGCGCTGTCATGCAGGCGATGATGTCCCAACTGGCTGCAACACTCCACACAGACCTAGCAGAGGTCCGCACAGAAATACAGCAGCATGACCTGCGCATAGCTGCATTGGAGGAATCTGAATGATCCAGGGACAACAGGTTATCAACCTTGGAGGCCTCATTGCAACAACAGAAAGCCCACATGATTCATCTACAATTACGTCAGGAGGACTCTGAGAATCGCAACCGTCGCAACACCCTCGGTTGCGAGGGATTCCAGAGGCCACTAGTGGCCCAGACCTCAAAGCTGCGGTTACTGCCATCTTTAATTCCCTGCTGGATAAGCCTCCGACCGCTCCAATCGAGATTGACCGTGTGCACAGGACCCTCGGTCCGAGAGAGGCGGCTGATGCACGACCAAGAGACGTTCTGTGCAGGATACATTTTTACGGAATCAAGGAGGAAATTCTGCGCCGGGCCTGGCGCCAAGGTACGGTTGATTTTGATGGAGCTGAAGTCCTCATCCCACCAGATGTGTGCCCCCAGACGTTATACCGCCGTAGGCTTCTGAAACCATTAACTGACCTACTACACTCCAAGGGGATACCTCATCGGTGGGGTTTTCCATTCTCAATCCTAATTGGAAGGGGTGACCGTTTCTTCTGGCTGTTACACCCCCGCCAACTGCCCGACCTGGGTGTTTTCCTTGATTGCCCGGATCTCACACTGCCGGACTGGCTGGAGATAACGGCCTCGGATAGCCCTACGTCTAACAATGCCAGACCCTCTAGACCTCGACGACGCCGTGGATGTCGCCCTGGATCGGCCTCTTGTGCACCACAGAGAGGACATCCCTCTGACCCTGAGAGTTGAGTGCTTGATGGGCTGCCTCCAGCCTAGATGTTCGACCATTGGTTCCTCCATCCGACACGACTTGATCCCCTGAGTTTAGACATTCCCGGTGCACAGCCATACGGCTGCATGGGGTCTGCATGCGAGACGAACCCTGCAGAATGTTGCTTGCCACCGGTTCACCTTACATGATTGACGGCTGTCCCAGAGACTCGCTCCTGGCCCAGAGGGCCTACCTATTTTCTCATTATACATATGTGGACACCTGCCAATGGCTGTGCTTTTCAGATGTTTCCCTCTCGTGGCCACCCGGCTCTTCCTGGTGGATCTGCTGGACCGGCCACGACACACTGGCATGACTGACTCTGCTAGGGCAGTTTACCCCTAGGCCTAAGTGCCTACATATGGTGACTATATCTTCGTGTTTACATCTGCCGGAGCCCTGGCTCTCTTTCGGGTGCACTCTCGTGACCATCCAGCTCTTCCTGGTGGATCTGCTGGATGGGGCGAGGGACACTCTGCACTGTCTGCACGGCATGTGATAATTGCCTAAGGTTGACACCCCCAATGGTTTTGGATTATGTGGGTGTCCAATGCCCACCTACATATTTGTATGCTTACCCATGTGGATCTGATTCCCCGCAATGACTGCTTTATTGGTTATGGGGTGTGTGCTGGGGATCGGTGTGACGAGGGGAGCCCTAACCAGTTGAGCCTAGTGGCGGAATAAGGTTCATAGGTATATGGGCCTGGGGGCTCCCTGCGCCAGACCGCTCACTTGACTGGGGAGGTCGGGATGGGGCGGGGGGAGTTTTGTTTTGGGTGTTTTCTCCTTTTTTTAATGGTTTTGGTTTTCTGTTATGCACATGTTGTTTTGCACAATGTGGTTACCCATGTTCCCCCAGCGGTTGAACCTATGCCGTGTTCAGACTGATAGACGGGGAGCTACACTGGCAGGAGAAAGCTGATGGTTGCTTCTTTAGAAGTATTTGTTGCTGTACCACGTTGGGGCTACGGTATCATGGTGGTTCTCTTTTTTCATTGAGGGGCCGGTGGCAGTATAGGGATTTGAATTGTTGTATTGGTAATGTGCACTCCCGTGTCTGCATCTCTCACTCTTGCTGTGTTCAGCCTCTTCCCCCAATTGCTGGGTGTTTCCTCTCCGCTTAGGAGGTAAAGCATAGGAACACCCCTGTCGTGTTTGTGTGTTGCTCTCACTCGAGGGTCAGGAAAGCTCCCACCTTCGAGTGATCTCTTTCTGTGTTCTGTCTTGTCTCTACTCTATTCCCTTTGTACTATTGCTTTTGTGTCTCTAGTCCCTGTGCTTCTCTCCCGCTCTGTACCTGGTGGTCCCAGGACCAGGATTCCCCCGGATCTTCTGCAATCAGTGGCCTACCCTATTGGGGGGCTTCCCGGGCCCTTTCAGTCGACCCGCCGCACCCGACTTGTCGTTACAGCGTGGTTTAGCCGACCGTGCCGGAGCTGCGTATCACCTCCTTTAATGTGCATGGTCTCCGAGTCCCTGAAAAACGTTCATGTTTCCTTGGTGAGCTGTGGCGCTCTAGGACCCAGGTAGCGTTTGTACAGGAAACCCATTTCATGGTGGGGCGTGTTCCGAAATTGGGGAACCATAGATACACAACGTCATACCATGCCCCTTCCCCTGACTCCAAATCTAGGGGGGTGAGCATAGTGCTGGTCAAGTCCCTACCATGGACTTACACGGATCAGTATGCTGACCCAGAGGGACGGATGCTGCTGGCTAAAGGGGCTATACATGGGTGGGTGGTGACCTTAGCCGCAATATATGCCCCCAACTCTTGTTAGATAGACTTCTTGGAATTAGTGTGGTCTAGACTAATGGCATTCGCTGAGGGGCTTTGGGTATTAGGAGGGGATTTTAATCTGGTGCTCGACCCAGCCATGGATTCATCTAGGGGACTCTCCCAGATCACAAATGCTCAGAGGCGACGCATCAAGCGATCAATGTTTGACTTACAGTTAATTGATCCCTGGCGCCTAAATGACCCTACTTGTAGAGACTACACCCACTATTCGGCCCCCCACCAATCCTACTCTAGGATTGACTTTTTCCTGTTACAGCATGCTACACTCCCCCTCGTAACGACGGTCTCCATAGGTACCTCATACCATTCGGACCTGGCATGTTACTTCCGGGAAAACAGCTCCCCGACGCAGGACCCCTTGACCCTATGGGAAGCACATAAGTGTGTGATCAGGGGTACCCTTATCAAACTAGGAGCCAGACCCAAACGCGCGCGAAAGCAGAGAGTAGATGACCGATATGCCCAACTACGGACCCTAGAATTGCGCCACAAGACAGCGCTAGCGGCGGACATGCTGGCATCCCTGGCGAGAACGAGAGCAGAACTCCATGAGCTCCTGATGGACGGAGTAAAGGCCCAGTTGGCCAGATCCCACCGCTCGTTCTATGAGTATGGGAACAAGGCCGGTCGGATTCTGGCCAATGCCCTACGGGACTCTAGGTCTCGAAACTTTATTCTGTCCATCCGCTCGGGCTCGGGGACAGTGACATCACGGTCCTCAGACATAGCGGCCCAATTCCATTTATTCTTCACAGAACTGTATAACTTACACTCTACGTTAGATCCTCCCGCTCAGGCAACACGAGTGTAGGAGATCAGGGAATACCTGGCCTCCTCTGGCACACCGCACCTAGCTGAGTCCGATAGCCGGGCTCTGGAAGCCCTGATTTCCCAAGCAGAGTTTGACTTTGCACTGCGCGACATGAAGCCGGGTAAGGCCCCTGGCCCGGATGGGCTAACCCTAACCTATTATAAGCACTATTGGGAACACTTAGGCGCACACTTTTTATTGGCCTTCAACGCTCTTCTAGAGGGCAGACCCTTGCCGCATGATTCTCTGAGAGCTCACATTACGGTGATACATAAAGAAGGAAAAGACCCTCTGCATTGTGCAAGTTACAGACCCATCTCATTGTTGAATGTGGACCTAAAGATCTTCACCCGCATCCTCGCCTCACGTTTGCTCCCTTTCCTGGCAGACCTTGTTAGCCGCAACCAAGTTGGCTTTGTCCCTGGCCGAGAGGCAAGGGACAACACCATAAGGACTCTCAACGTGATCCACCTGGCCCGTTCCCAGTCACAGCCTCTTCTACTGCTGTCCCTAGACGCGGAGAAGGCTTTTGATAGGGTCTACTGGTCATTTTTGGTGAGACGCTTGCACATATTGGTTTGGGGATTAACATGAGGCGCTGGATCACCGCTCTCTATACCGAGCCAACGACAATGGTCCGGGTCAACGGCGTCCTCTCGGAGCCGTTCTCCATCACGAATGGCACGCGCCAGGGTTGCCCCTTGTCGCCTCTTATCTTTATCCTCACTCTGGAGCCACTCCTCCGGAGGATACAGGCCTCCACGGCCATCCGGGGGCTGGAGGTGCCATCTGGTCACCATAAAGTTGCTGCATATGCAGACGACTTGATGCTCTATGTCTCGCAACCCGAGATCTCGCTGCCTAACGTTATGCGGGAACTGGAGGTATACGGACGACTGGCGAACTTCAAATTGAATTTTGGTAAATCTAAAGCGCTGAATGTCTCCATCCCTGACGCACGCGTGCGTGCCCTCTGGACGGCCTTTCCGTTTCGATGGGCATCCACACATATCAAATACTTGGGGGTGGCTATCCCCGCGGACCTCAGACAGGAGTTTTCCTTAAACCTTACCCTGATACAGAGACGCATTGACCAGGACCTGAAGAACTGGGATCGCCTCACGTTCAAGTGGATGGGTCGCAATAGCATCTTGAAAATGACCATACTACCCAGGTTGCTTTACCTCTTTCAGACGCTGCCAGTTAATGTGCCCGCTGTATTCCTCAAACAGGTCAGGTCCAGCTTCCTGAAATTCTTGTGGGTGAATAAGCGGGCTCGCTTGCGCCACCAGATCCTGTCCAGAAAGGGGGAGGCGGGTGGTTTAGGGTTTCCTGACCCCATGCTGTACTATAAGGCTGCCCATCTATCTGTAGTGCTAGATTGGTGCTGTCACTTTGAAATTAAATTGTGGGTGGCTTTGGAACAGGAGGGATGCCAGATGCCCATGAGGGGCATTCCTTGGATAACCCCAGCCATGCCGTTGTCCTCACGGCCAAACCCGCTTGTTTGTGCCACGATGGGAGCGATATCAAAGACACTCCTGTCCCCGGGATTTACTCCCCCCACATCTCCCTTGACACCGGTGGTAGGGAACCCGGGCTTCCCCCCCGAAATGCAGGGCTCACTGGCCAGAGCCTTGACTTCCGCAGGGGCCACCAGGGTGTGTCACTTCCAGGAGATGGGTCAGTGGAAACAGATAGCCCAGCTGCAGGCAACCACAGATCCCCCAATGTGACTGTGGTGCGCATTGCAGCTGAGGCATTTCCTCTGCTCCTTCTCGGAGGTCTCGGGCCCTAAACGGCAGCTGACTGATTTTGAGTCATTGTGCATGCGGGCAGAGCCGATCAGACACTCCCTGGCGCACTTGGTGAATTGTTTGCTTAGCCCCCCTGACCAGACCCCTCCGTATTTCATTAGACAATGGGCCTCAGATCTGGACCTGACCCTGAGTCCCACGCAGGTGGACACTATGCTATACTTTGCCCTTAAATCCTCTATTTCTAACAAGTACCATGAAGCCGGGTATAAGCTCTTGACCAGGTGGTACAGGGTACCCACGACCCTTCATGTTATGTATCCATCGGTCTCTCAGGTGTGTTGGCGCTGTGAATCAGGGGTGGGCTCCCTACTGCATATCTTTTGGGACTGCCCGAAAGTTCAACCGTTTTGGGTCGACATTGCCTCTGCAATAGAGAAGATCACGGGACACGTGCTGCCCCTCACCCCGTCGGTCTATCTTCTCCAACTGGCCCCGTTTTCTCGGAAGGCATATAAACGCTCGCTGCTGATTCACCTGCTGAACGCAGCTAGAGCCTGCATACCTGCTTTGTGGAGACAAACCCGCTCTCCTTCCATAACTATGTGGATAAGGAGGGTGGAAGAGATTAGACTGATGGAGGATCTAACCTCCAGCTTACAGGAGTCGCAGTCCAGATATGTAGCTACATGGGGAACCTGGGTCCAATTCAGGGGCTCGGATGCTTTCACCACAGTGTGCAGAGAGGACGCGGGAGACTGAGGTGCTGCCCGACCATGCCACCCAATTAGTGGTGGATATGTGGCACTGGGGATGAGAGGGCTGGAGGTCGCCGGGGAGCGGGACTGCAATCTTCACTTTCATTTCTGCTCTTTCTACGTTTCTTTTTGCTTTATGTTTGCGAGTCAGTGTTTGTCTCTGTCTGCCTAGTATGTGATGTAGGGGGGTGACCGTGTTCGGGCTGGCCTCCCATTCAGTGGGGCTGTACCCGACCACCCGCCCCAACTTAGTGTTCCCTTCTTATTTTGTTTTGTGTGTTATTTTGGTTTATTTTTGTACACCATAAAATGCCTCAAGGGCGGGGACAAATATAATTACCTGAACCGATCTTACAACCTGTTATCGAGTTTTATACTATATGTCTCACTGTTTGTTATTTACACATTTTGTGAGACCATGTGGCCTCGCATGTTCTCTCTTTCAATGTACCCCACCCTTTTTGTCCAAAAATAAAGAATTAAAAAAAAAAAAAATTACAGCTGCTTCCTAACTTTTGAGTTTTTTTCTTGTCTAGTGTTGGAGCTGGAAAAGTATCAGTACTTTTAATTGTACAAGTATCTGAACATCCCTAACATTAGGTATGAGTTTCCATCTGACATCTAAAAATGAAAGCCCAAATTAGCATTGCAGCCTGCATCCAGAAAACACCAGATTTGGAGCTTAATCACAGGCAGGAATTGTCAACAGAAATGTGATGTTCAAAGTTTAAGATTAAAAAATTGCTGTCCCATCTCTATGACATCGGATCACGTCCTCAGTGCTTCATTTCAGCTATACCAGTTCTACCTTTCCAGTTTCATCCCTAGTCTTTAGAACAAACCCCATTTTAGCATCATTGCAGGAACATGCAGTTTCTACTTGCACACAGACATGTATATAATATAAGGTTGGATTAAACTATCACATCTAGATAGCTTACATGCTACTTCTTAATGCTTCATACCCTTACATTATTCTTTTTAGAAAGTGTGTTGTATTATCTTCCCTAAATCTTGACACATGAGCAGCGTAATTTACATATATTAACCCCTTTTTTGGCTTAAAATCACTGATATTGATATTTCATAATGATAACAAACTAGCAATATTGACTGTCACAAACCAACCACGTCACCTGGCTTGTATTTGTGGTTCACCATAAATTTATTATTGCAACACACAGGCAAAATAAGATTTATGAAAAGTTATATATAGTTATATTATTTACCAAAGGACAGATTGTGGGAATAAGGAGAACTGGAAGTCATGGGATAGAAGTCAGAGATTAACACTGAATTCTAGGCAAACAGCTAAATACACAGATGAAATACATATTTAAGAACTGTTTTACCTATAAAAGGATTTGTATTTCTGTGCATTCACAGAAGTAACATTTACAGGTGTTTTCCTTTCTCCAGCTTGTGACTGGATAATGAATGGAGTAGCATAAAGGTGCCCATACACTGTACGATTATCGTACTAGAATAGCGGGGAAATTCTGCTATCGTACGATAATCGCAAAGTGTATGGAAGGCGTGCAACCGTTTCTACTGTACGGTCGCACGTCTTCCGTCGAACAAGCAGGCTGGAAAACCCGCCGAGAATCATACAATTCTTGGCGGGTTAGTGGCCTGCTTGTTCGACAACTGCCGAACGGGCCGATGTGCGCACGCGATGATCGCAAGTACGATCTGCCTGTCCAAGATGGGCAAATCGTACGTTTTTTTAAATTACTTTACAACCCTCGCAAGACAAAAGTCTTGCGAGGGTTGTAAAGTGTATGTCCACCTTAAGACTGCTTGCTCATCCTTTGCTACTCTGCTCTCTTTTTTATGTGATTGGTTCTTAGTGCTGATTCTTCTTCTCCCACTCTGAGCTCCGCTGCAGAGGAGATTGCAAGATGCTGATACTAGGTCAAGTTCAAGTACTTACAATGCGTGCATTAAAAAAAAATTACAATTGCATTTAACATTGTGATGTTGAATACAGAACTGCATTTATCTGAGTTCTTTACATTTACACATAGTTCAGCTCTAAAGTTTTCTGCTTGCCTGTGCATTTATCCAAAACCAAGAATCTCTGATTTCCTTTTCCATCTTTTCTTGTGTCTACTGACTCCCTTTCTGTTTCTATGATTTGCATTGATTTTCAAAGGGTATGACATAATAACCATATTGCTCATGTAGGGGCTATAAAACAACAAACAACTATTACATAATAAATGGGAGGATACTGAGGATGTGCTAGTGGGTAGTTATCTCAGTTGCGAGCATGTGACATTATGTAACGTACCCTAAGATGACCTTACACTGCAATGCTCTAATATAGAAAACATAAAAACAAAGGAACAACTTTAAAGGAGAACTATGAGGAGAGTGAAATGCACTTATCCCCAAAGTTACAACCAACATGTGACACTGCAGCTGTCACACGCCAGCTCTATTGATCAAGAATTATGCTATCAGAAACCGCTGATCGCTTAGTTCACGATCTTCTCCCTGCAGAGAGTGGTGACTGTCCAGATGAATTTCTCCCTCCCCTTTCTGTTCCTCCAGCGCTGACTGTCTAGAGAGGCACAGCCAGCTATCAATCAGGCAGCGGGGTGGATCCCGACAATATTGTGGGGATCTTTCCCGGCTGCAGCGTGGCATTAGTAAATGTTCTCCTGTGACCCAAAAGTGAATTAACATAAAAAAAGGTTTGGTCATACTGTAGTTCTCTTTTAAATGGAAGGGAGGAGGGGAAAAGACCACCAAAGAGGGGGTGTGAAGGGGAGAGAGGAATGGAGAAAAATAAGGTGTTTCCCTATAGGTCCAGGGAGGGGAGATAAAGTCAAAAATAGCTAAGGCTAGTTGGCTTTAGACTTTAGAGAGAAGGGCATAGGTTAGATATGGTTCCCAGATTTATTTATTTTTATACACAGTCCCCTTATTTCAGGGGTTCAAATGTAATTGGACAAATTAACACAATCATACATTTTTTTAAAATTTGTAATACTTTGTAGAGAATCGTTGAAGTCTGGAATGCATGGACATCACCAAACGTTGGGTTTCCTCCTTTGTGATGCTTTGCTAGGCCTTTCCTGCAGCTGTCTTTAGTTGTTTCAGAATTCATCCTAATGCCTCTGTCACATCATCAATAAACACTAGTAATCCAGTGCCGTTGAAAGCATGCTCATGCCATCACACTGCCTCCACTGTGTTTTACAGATGATGTGGTATGGTTTGGATTGTGAGCCTTTCCAAGCCTTCCCCATACTTTTTTCTTCCCATCTCTCTGGTACAGCTTGATCTTAGTTTTATTTCTCCAAAGAATGCTGTTCCAGAACTGGGCTCGTTTTTTTTTAGAGTTTTTTTTTGGCAAAGTCTAATCTGGCCTTTCTATTCTTGAGGCTCATGAATGGTTTGCACTTGGAACCATCTGCATTTTCTCTTGTGAAGTCTTCTCTTTATGGTAGACATGAATAATGATTTGTCTACCTCCTGGGGAGTGCTCTTCACTTGGCTGGATGTTGTGAACGGGGTTTTCTTTACCATGGAAAGGATCCTGCGATCATCCACCACTGTTGTTTTCCGTGGACGTCCAGGCCTTTTTGTGTTGAAGAGCTTACCAGTGCATTCTTTTTTTCTCAGAATGTACCAAACTCTTGATTTGGCTACTCCTAAAGTTTCTGCGATCTCCCTGATAGATTTTTTTTTTGCAGCCGAAGCATGGCTTGTTTCATTTGCATTGAGAGCTCCCCTGAATGCATGTGGTGGGTTCACAGCAACAGCTTCCAAATGTGAATGCCATACCTGGAATCCACTCCAGACCTTTTACCTGCTTAATTGATGATGAAATAAGGAAGGAATAGCCCGCACCTGTCCATGAAGCAGCTATTGAGAAAATTGTCCAATTACCTTTGGCCCCTGAAAAAAGAGGGGGCTACAAAGAGCTGTAATTCCTAAACCCTACCTCCAATTCGGATGAGTATACCCTAAACTTAAAGCTGAGAGACCGCACTTTAAGCCCAGATTCTTTAGTTACCTGTAACATGAATTTACTTTGGTAAACAGACAAAATACCAAATCTTGTGTCAGTGTCCAATTTTGTTCCAGGCCTAACTGTATGTCTGTGACGCATGTCTGTGCTTTTCATCTTATGTTCATGTCTTAAGCGAATGTGTGAATGGACAGATCAGCCACCTTGAAGAAATTTTCCTCAATTATCAAATAACCAGCTTGAATAGGGTATCTATTATCCTTAATAACCTTGAGTCGTATTATTGACTGACAGTTATTTTGAGATCTGCAGTGGCAGCTACTCCGTTGCACAATGTAATTCTGAAAGAAAGAAGAAAGTCTTATCTTACATGCTTAAAAATTATGAGGTGCCCAAAAGCATCTACCTTTTTGAACATTACAATTTGAAATAGTTTTACAATGTTTAAAAAAAGTATTTATTTAACCTTATATATTATTTAACAACAACTATATGTCTGCATTGTAAGAACTCCTTATAAAAATAGGGTCTGGTTTATAAAATTTTGAACAGAGACAGATTTTTGTGTGATAATTCTATTACATTAGATTGCTATACAATTTCTGCTTTATTCATTATTTTCATGCAAATGTATTTGTCGCAGCAAATGTATATGGAAATCAGCAGAACAACATACTAATTTACTGCTGCTTTTCAGAGGGCACCAGATTTAAATCAACAGTATCATGAGTGAAACCCCAAGCTGCTCGTAGCTTATAAAGTCTTTAACATTAAGAAAAAAATAAATAAATAAGAAGCTAAGAAGCCATGGCTTTCATACTCTGATTGATGATAGCCCAAAAGCCTGAAACAGCTGTATGCAGTTTGGAATAAATGGCTCTATAATATTAGGCTATATATGCACTATACACAAGTGGTTCTGAAAGTGCATCTGACTGATAAAGCATAAAGCAATGATTTGCATGGCTCCACCCACTGTCCTGAAATGAGGCATAATCCATTTATCTTTGGGATGTGCAAGATATATATACACACACATTGCAGTTTTCCATGCAGAAAGGAAAATTTCAGGAAGGGGTCGATCATGGCTCTCCAGCTATGCTGAAACTACAAATCTCATCATGCTTCTGCCTCTGGGAGTCATGCCTGTGGCTTACAATGCCTTATGGGATTTGTAGTTTCAGCACAGCTGGAGAGCTGAGGTTGCCTACCTCTGTTCTAACCAAATGTTCCTCATTTTGCATTAAAGTAACTGAAAAATTGTGCTCTCTATAATGCTATTACAGGCACCAGTGATGTGGGTCATACTGGACAAGGATATTTTCCTTTCATAAAATACCATCAGAAAAGGTGCAGACTTACATTATTTATAAGCAGAAGAGAAAGGGGTGAAGAAGGGCATATTCTAGTATGACTCCTGGGCTGTGAAAAAGTGGCTATGTAGCAAATCCCTGCTACACTGCAAGGGTTGTAGCACAGTGACAGGGAGAGGGGTTCTTACAATCAAGATACATCACAATATAAGTGATAATTTCTAATATATAGAGTATCACATGCACCAGTATAACATTTCTGAGGAGGCTACAATTCACACTTAAAGTGGAACTCTGGGAACAAGAAATAAAATATGTGTGCCCCTCCCCTCCCCCACATACACTAATGGGGGTATTTAAAGCCAATTTTCTGTGCAAGTGTTGCAATATGCACAAATAACATCCTTTCAAATATATTAATTATAGTTAAAAGAGAATATTCTGTTATTTAACCTGTCATTACATCCTTTCTAGTTTCTTTACATATTCATAGCGGAGCATGTTGTCCATACCTATATGGGTATGCCTTACATTTTTGTACTCATTGGGCAAGGCTACACACAAGGTACCAATACATTTATATATTTTCAAATATAATCATCAAAAAGATACAAATCCTTTAAACAACATGCTTAGGGGATGCCCTAAAGCTACATGTGAAATGCTGTATGATTTAACCCTTTAAAAGTGATTGGTAGTTCTTACTTTATCAAACAACATTCATCACACAAGGGACCAATACATTCATCGTTTTAAAATATAAACAAAGAACAATCGGCATGTAGCTGAAATGAACGAGGACAAGTTTCAATTTAGGGCAAACAGGCAAACACATTGTTAAGGGCAAATAAGGTGTTCAAGGGAATTTGCACTTTGCAGGGGAAGTGTCCGCTTAGTTTAGTGAATGTGGTGAAACAAGCTTTGCTGACTTCCATCACCCAATGTGCAAGGAAAAATACAACTTTTTTTCTTTTCCTGACATGTGGTTGGGTATGCTTTGCAAAGTGACGTTTTACCTCTTTCACCAAACTAAGCGAAACGTCCCCTACAAATTCACTTGCAAAATGAACAGCCAATTTAATAAATTAAGCCTATTGGAACTTACACATTTGTTTTTCATTTGCAAATGAGCCAATACTAACATGTGCACATAACAAAAACATTCGATTTTGTTCATGTACCTCCAAAATGGCGACATTCATACAACAGCATTGTCCCAACAGCAATGTCCCATGTGGACACTCCCAGGCTGACATCATCATGTGCAATGCGGGATCAGCTGTATTTGCCTCTAAATGACCATCCTAGACAAAACAAGCATTTTTTTATGTAAATGCAGGGGGGGGGGGGCACAAATCTTTAATGCAGAATTAAAGACGTAGTCAACCTCTTACATTTTTTTATAAAGCACACACATTAATAAAAGAAAAACATGTTGCACTCATAATCCGTTCATCGCAGGTGTAAAGCACAGGCTCCTGCAGACTCTTCCACCATCCCCAGTTGTGTAGAGATGTATGAATGTATGTTTTGGGGACTTTCTGTTATGGAGAAAGTAATCAATGGACTACAAGTGTGTTGATGTCACCACACTTGTGCTCTTTTGAGATGTATGAGTCCTATTGCCAGGGTGGTTTTTCCATTTGCAAGTCAAGTAAATCAATCTGTAAATGAATGACAAGGTTGTTTTGAGTAACTAGAGCCATGCAGGGAGAAGCACCCCATAATTCCGATAAGAAGGGGGGAGGGTGGTAGTGTGCAGGGCTGGGGAATGCGACCATATTTTATGTTACAACCTAAATATGAGTGTAACATGAAGCATGGTCACAATGCTGGACTTTGCTTTTAAGCCCAGAGCTGGGTTTCAACTGTTCACTTTTTGAGGGACTGCTAGGGACAATCAAGTGTTTTTACCCAGATATACTTGTTATTTCCTCAACCTTGTGGGATATGGTGAATAGGACAGTTTAAAAAAAAACTGGCCAACTTTTACAGTAAAATAAGGTAAATTCAATGTTCCACAAATAGTTAAAATTTTACATAACTAAACTGTCAGAGTATTAACCTCTTCTTTCACAGTTTAGTACAAGTAACTTTTATATTGCAGTAAAGCACATCATTCAATTTCTAACTTACTCCTGGTTCTGAATAGGGCACAATTTCAACCTTTCCGTTTTTGCTCTGAAATAAATAGTTTAAATGATTGAAATGAAGAGATCACATACCTTGATAGAAAACCACAGGAGGATAAAATACAAGATACCTGACAATGGCAAAGACATCTGGCTATCTTTGCACTGTCTTACGCATTTTGTTCAAAGCAAGTGGACTTTTGCCTATGTCCCACTTTTAAAAGTGCCAGCAAATTCAAAATCTCAACAACTTTTCATACTGTAACATCTGTGACACAATCAGGTTGGACAAAAGTAATTATTTTCAACATAACTACAATAATTAATAACAGTAATAATTGTAACCTTTTTTTTTAATAAAAGTCATTATAGAAAGGTCTAAGCTCATAAACACGGGCTATTTCATCTTTTATGCATGTTCTTTTAGCATGATGCTGCTCACCATTAAAGTAACATTAAAGTCAAAAAGTTTTTAAGCAATTTCCAAAGCTTTTTAAATCACCTATAATGGATGCTGTTCTTTGATGTTTAAGGGCCTGTTCACACCATATGCGTTCGGTCTGTGCTGGCCATTTTTTCCAGAACAGCCCAAATGCAAGTCGAGGCAATTTACCTTGTCACGGGTGGGCACAGTTCACATCATTGTCTTGCAGTGGTGTGCAATTGAAACATGTACAGCATGCAGCTGCTGGTGTGAACAAGCCCTTAAAGCTTTGGCTTCCTGCAGAATCAACTGGTCCCCTGAGCACTGGTCTTGATATCCCGTTTTAGAGTGGCTTCTTTCCCTTGCGTGGTTCTATGGAGTCACCCTTGTGTGTGCTAGTAAGCTGTGTGTATCTCCCCAAATACACAGGCACAGCAAGACAACACTCCAATGCTCACTGCTCCCTGCTCCTTCTTCCTCCCTTCTGAAAGCTAGTAGATAAATGGTTGTTGGAGACTGAACTGTTCTTTGTGATTTTGTATTGAACAGGAAGTTCAAGGAAGTGGAGAGCTGGAGCTAACTGTCTGGAAACATACGAGTTTAATATGACTTTAAAGTAAATCTGTACTGTGAGAATATGAAGGATGTCATTGCTGACATCCTGCTAAAAATACTATTTGTCACACTGTCTCTAGATTTAATGCTTTCTGACTATGCCCCAGAAAGAATTGTAGCCACTGGACTAGCAAGAAGGTCAAGACAACATGCAATTTCAGAAGCAATGGAAACCTTCACATTCTACTTCTGTCCATTCTCTCAATATAAGTTTCATTTTAAGAAAACATTATCCATTAACATTTACATTAACATAACATTTACCCATGCAGAAAAACACAGGGTATCTTAACCACTTCAAGGGGGTGTGTTAAACCCCCTTCCTGTCCAGGCCATTTTTCCAGTATTCAGCACTGCAGTATTTTAACTGACAGTTATTCAGTCATGCAACACTGTATTGAAATGAATTTTATATAATTTGTTTGGGGACAGATAGAGTTTTCTTTTGGTGCTATTTAATCAGCACTAAGGTTCTTATTTTTTGCTATAATAAGGAAAAATTACCAAACATTTTGAAAAAAAAACTGTTTCCCCTATAATAAGTTATAAAACATTTATTACTAACCAATTTTTTGGTAAAATTTAAAAGATGGGGTCACGTCGGGTAAATAGACACCAAAAATATCAAGCCTTAAAATTGCGCTGCGAGACCCAAAATTGCCCATAGGCGACAATTTAAAAGCTTTTACCGCTCATCAGTTTAGTGTTATCAGTGAGTGATGGCCTTAGAATTATTGCTCACACTCTGACATTTGCGGTGATATGTAACATGTGCAGCGCAATTGTTGTTTTTGCGTGTTGGTGCACCCGACGTGTATTTACGTGTATATGTGCGTACACGTGGGGGCAGGGAACATAAACATGTTTTGGAGGGGGTTTTTTTACTTTTTTTTTTACACTTAATGTTATTGCTATCACATAGGACGCTAACAACCCCCCTATTGGATAGCAAAGGCACACTGACAGGTCCAACCTACCTAAGAAGTACTGGGGAGAAGCACTCATGACTGCAAGATACCTACAGAACAGACTACCATCAAAAGCCGTTGCAAGCACCCCATTAGAAATGTGGTATGGATCAAAGCCTAGCCTAGGGCACATCAGAGTAATTGGATGTAGAGCTTACGCATATATTCCCAACGAGAAGCGATCCAAATTGGAGAACACAGCCATTGATGGTATTCTGGTGGGCTTTAGTCAATAAAGTAAGGGATATAGAATCCTCCATCCAAAGACTGACAAAGTGACAATAAGTCGCAGCATTTATTTTGATGAAAACCCATCACCAGAAACAATGATCCCGGGGAATTGAGAAGTGAATTTGACAATTGAACTAGCAAAGGAAGCTGAGCAAAGTGAAGTCGCACAGGAGTCAAAACAAGAAGTGGAACTCACAATGGATAAGTCAAGTTCTATGATAAATGTTGCTGAACAACCTGAAATTAGAAGAGCTATGTGGGCAACACAGGGAATACAACCCTGCAGGCTGTCAAATTCTGCTAAGACACATAGCATACTTGAACTAACATTGTGGGAAGACATTTCCCAAATGAAAAAGTACCAAAATGTGAAGTCAAATCAATCAATAAAACCTGGACCCTCAAGCCATTATTGACATTGCTCATCAGAAGAGTGAGGATGCACTCACTAAGCCATTGCCAAAGGATCTTTACAGTCTCGATGTGCATGATTCTCTATGACAGGGCTAAAAATTTCCACTCGCATTTGGCGAGTAAAAATAAAGTGAGGGCGAGTGGAAATTTGTGCTCCAAGTACCGGTCCGCGGACCAACTTAGGCCCGCGAGCCGGTAGTTTGTGGCCCGCACATGCAGGAGCAGCTTCACGGTCTGCATCTGTGTGGGATGCAGACCGCAGAGCAGCTCCTGTCAGCTCTGGCTTCCTTCGGCCGGAGCTCTGACAGTAGTGAGCTCCGGCCGAAGGAAAGAATGTATGTGAGCAGGATGGATCCCTGTTTATCTGGGGGTGATTAGTGAGGTCTGCTGCAGACCTCACTAATCACCCCCAGATAACCAGGGATCCATCCTGCTCACAGCCTCCTCCCTGCAAAGACGTGAACAGGTGATGGGGCTGGGGGGGTTAATAAGGGGGGAGCGTATTATTTTATGTGTGTATTCGTTATGCGATGGTTGTAAGGTCATTAAAATCTTGTACGATCTGCCCATCTTGGACAGGCAGATCGTACTTGCGATCATGCCAAGCCCTGCTTCCGATGATTGCAGTGCAGAGCGGGCAGTGTGCACTTGCGCACACCGGCCCGTGCGGCATTCGTCTTCCGACCACGCCACCAACCCGCCAAGAATCGTACGTTTTTCGGCAGGTTTTCCAGCGTGCGACCTTACAGTGAAAGCGGTCGCACGCTGCCCATACACCTGCCGATTATCATATGATCACCCACAACTATCGTACGATAATCGGCAGGTGTATGGGCACCTTTAGTGTATGTGTATATTAGGCCACATTCACACCTACAGTATATTTCAGGTGTAATTAGAGTTTCCTGTGTCAGGAACTTGCGTTTTCCTTCAGCAGGAATCCCTAATCTGCCGTTTACAACCAACAACTATCATGAGATAAGAATTATCATAAGATTATTTAAGAGGGTGCGTTTAGGGGAGGAGTTAAGGCTGGGACAGGGTAAGGGTTAGGTGAGGCAACTGGTGGCTAGTAACTCTTAAGGCCTGGCTAGTAGTTCAGGACTTGACATTTTGAGCCCTGATCTATGATACACAGGACGTTTTTCTCTATGTTTTCCTCACAATGCCATATTCATACATGTAATGTTCTTTGAAGCAAATAAAACTTAATTCAGTATTCCTCAAGATCTCAATGCTACATCTAAACACATAACCAACATTTCTTTCACCACCACTGCCCCCCTTCCACACTATACAGCTGCTGTGTTGTGAAGAAATCATGCCCTGGGTAAGCCCCAAGTTACTCTAGATAAAGCTTACACAGAGCTGAGAACTCCACTCTTCCATGTTTCATGTGGCCCCCCATTGTACCTCCATACCCAGCAAAGTACCATATACTGTCTTTTCTCCGAGTGGCTGAAGAGAGCAGTGGAAGAGTGAAGGAAAGGTGGACATGAAAGCAAACAGTTTGCCTTGGCCTTGCAGGACAAAGTACGGTTTTCTTTAAATATTTCATTACTGACGTTTACTAAGCCATATGAGCACTTTTGTTTTTTCTGTGGAAGATAAATAGATAGATAGATAGATAGATAGATAGATAGATAGATAGATAGATAGATAGATAGATAGATAGATAGATAGATAGAGATAGTCTGGCCTAACTCCACTCTTTGACTTAAGTAACATGAATGTAACAGCTGACATGCAATACATAACTTAGAAACCTCTTGTGTATTGTCTTAATAGTAACCTATTTATGAATTTGGCAGTATTTCTGTCAATAAATTTACCCTTAAACTGACACATGAAATATTGCATGCATGCCCTCCTTAAGTGAACATACAGAAGGAATCTCATGGCCTGCAGCAAGTGTACTTTTAATATAGGTTTTTTGCTGACCTTGATGGAGTTTGTGAATGTTATTTTCTTAGACAGTATTTAATGGTACAACATACATCTATGATCCAACAATTGCATTAAAAGAAGATATAATATAAATGAACCCTCACCACCAATGAGAGTGCAAGACAAGGAACGAACCACTACAACACTACAACTACAACTATTCATGTCAAGTCCATGTGCTTCTAAAGCTGGCCACACACCTATAGATTATCTGCAGATTTTCTATGGTCAGATGAAAAAAGTGCAACAGATTCATCCATCCACGCTAAACTGTGTGGATGGCGGAATGTCCCGCTGAGATAAGCTTCAGTATCTTGCTAGTCAGCCCCTCTGGCTCTCAAAATACCTGAACAATGCCTTCATCCAATCAGATTGTTCAAGTTTTTTGAGAGCCAGCGGGTCCGACTAGCAAGATACAGGTGAGGTGCAAGACTTTACCCAATCACAGCACAGTGCACTGTGAGAGCCATGATTGGGCAAAGTAATGATGACTTTGCACAATCATGGCTCACACAGCTACGTCCGTTCAGGTGCCGGACAAATGTAAACTGTGGGGATGCTAGCTAGCTGTTACGGCTAGCTTCACCCAATTGTTTATATTTTGCCGGCATCTGTCAGAAGGACATTCTGCAGCGGGAGATCGTCGTGAGCTGTTAAAGTAATGTACAGAAGTGAACTAGTTAATATGTTTTAACTTGTAGAAATCTAACCTTTGTGCTTTTTCGAGTTAATGCAACGGTATGACAAACTCAGGAAGATGGCTTAACCACAGAAGTTACAGTTTCCTGCATACTAACTGGCAGATGTACGAAAGACAGAATTAAGGAAGTTCTCCTCATCCCATGACTGAAGTGATTCAACAGCGAATTACTCAACAGAAGGCTGTCTTATGGAATTGTATAAAACCCAAGATGGGGGGGGCTAAGTTTGAGAGACTTATACTAGATGAGTGAAGGACAGTCCTAAACTCTTTTATTTTCTGTATTAAGTTCTCCCGTGCACGAATAAAACATGTGTCAATCTTTTCAAATATCATCGCCTCGTGTCGATATGCTGAGATTCCATCAACAGAGCGCTTTTTTTTTTTTACTATTTCTATTTTTTTATTTTGTCGAGTCGTCGACTTTATGGACAACGTTGGACGTCGTGATTGACCCTAGGATTACGTCAGTGGATCTATTTTTATTTTTTTTACGATAAAAGCCTTTGTTGTGTTTTTATTTCAATTAAAGGATTTTGTTTCTAAAAGTCTAGACTTTTTATTTAAATTTATTTTAACCCTTTAGTGAATGGGTAGAGGTACAAGTACCACTTACTCATTCACAAGGGGGGCCACATCTTGGTGCCTCTTTATTAACCGCTTGCCGTCTGCCCGTTGTGAAAAAAACAGATGTGCGGCAACGTCCCATGGGCGGGTTGCCATCATTAGACGGTATTTTTTTCCTGCTCGCGCGCGCCCGCTAGCGCGCGTGCACGGCAGAAAAAACACGCTTGTCTTTTACAGCTGTTACTGGCTGTTTCACATACAACTAATCGGTGGCTCTATAGCGATGTTGCGATTTGCCCGCCACCCCTCTGCCCCGTCGCCTGGAGTGCCCCCCTCCTGACCCCTCACCTTCAATCCCAGGATCCACTAGCCCAGCTGCGGCCCAGGACCGGCTCGGGAGGGCGTCAGGAGGTAAGATTGGAGGAAGCTCAGCATCTTCCTCCTTGCTGATCTCCCTCTGTGCTGTGAATGCGGAAGTGATGTGCAATACATCACTTCCGCATTCACCTGTCAGTCATCTGGCTGCTATAGCCAGAGAAAAGAAGCTCATGAAGCAGATCTGTGCTTCATCAGCTTCTTTTGGGGTCCCCAGGTGACATTAGGGGTCCTAGAGTTCTGTAAAGTGACATTAAACCCTCAGATTTTTTAACATAAACCAATACTGTAATGTGTGCCTTACTGTAATCCATGGTTGTTTCCCTTCTCTTTGCTGCTCTTCCTTTTAAATCTGTATCTGTTCTCATGCTGAGAAGAACTTCTGTTTTGCAGCAGACTGCCTTGTCTCTGAAATGGATACATGGTGTATGTGTGTAGGTTTGCAACCTGAGCCAGCACTACAGGAAGAGGCATGAGAAGACATGAGGATTTAAAAGGAAGAGAAGGTACACATTACAGTATTGTTTTATGTTAAAAAATCTGAGGGTTTAATGTCACTTTAATGTCTCCATAAAGAGGACCTGTCAGTGTGTCTTTGCTATTATATAGGGGGATTGTTATCCCACTATGTGATAGCAATGACATTAAGTGTAAAAAAAAATATATATACATAAATAAATAAAAAATAAATAAAAGTTACATATAAAAAAAGTTTAAAAAACCCCCCAAAATCTTTAAGACCCCCACCCCCACGTTTATGCACATATAAACATAAATATGCGTCAGATACGCTAGCGCGGAAAACGACAATTGCGCTACATTTGTTACATATCGCCACAAACGTCGGAGTGAGAGCAATACTTTTAGGGCCATCAGTCACTGATAACACTAAACTGATGAGCGGTAAAAGCTTTTAAAGTGTCGCCTATGGCCAATTTTGGGTAATGTAGTTTCTTTGAGGTTTCGCGTGTGTGCGCAATATTAAGGCTTGATATCTTTGGTGTCTTTTTACCCGATGTGAACCCGTCTTTTATATTTTACCAAAAAATCGGGCAATAATAAATATTTTTTAATTTAATATATGGGAACTGTTTTTTTTTATTTTCTGTAATTTTTCCTTAATATAGTAAAAAATAAAAAACCCCAGTGGGGAATAAATACCACCAAAAGAAAGCTCTATCTGTCCCAAAAAATGGTATAAAACTAATTTCAGTACAGCGTTGCATGACGGAATAAATGTCAAAGTACTGCAGCGCTGAATACTTAAAAATGGCCTGGATGGGAAGGGGGTTTAACACCGCGGACTTCAAGTGATTAAATGTAAATAAGCCTCCCTGCCCGTAACCCCACAACCAACGCCCCAGGGCTTGTGGGGAAGAGGCCCTCGTCCACATCAGCACAAGGTGCTTTTCCAGGGGCAATTCTGGAAAAGCACCATCCTAGTGCAGAGGGCATGTGGCGTGGTATGGCGGGAGGGAGTAGTTGTTCACTCATCCCCCCCTTTCCTGCCCTGTCAGGCCTGTGCTCCGATCAAGGGTCTGGTTAGAAATGTAATGTTTTTTCCATTTTTGCGGTTGGGGTTCCTTCCTAAAATTCCTGCCAGACCTTAAGGGCTTGGTATGACTTTGAGGGGGAACCCCACACACTTTTTTTTTTTTAATGGGATCCCTCCTAACATCCCTATCAGACCTAAATGGTTTGGTATTGTTTGGGCAGGGAAAGCGCATGCTTTTTTTTCCCTTTATAAATGTCATTTTATTCTTTATAAATGTCACTTTTTGCTGCTGCAGGTTCTTTACATTATACAGATGCGCCACTTTACAGGCAGTTTAAGGGGACCCCCCAGGCACGATATTTAAAGGAATTTTTTATTGTTATTATTTCACTTTAAAGGAGAACTATGGGGTAAGTATTTTTCCCCATAGTTCTCCTCAGGGTCACGGGAGGACATAAACTAGTGTCCTCCCGTGACCCAAAGCTCAGTGTACTGAGACCCCCGCAGCCGGAACGGATCCCGACATTAATGTTGAGATCCACCCAGCTACGTTATTGACAGCTGGCTCTGCCTACCTAGAGGCAGAGCCAGCTGTACCCGCCCCCTTCCCGTTCGTTCCTCCAGTCAGCGCAGGAGGATCGGAGCGTGGAGGAGGGAATCCCTGCAGGGAGCCGTGAGTGACAGTCACGGCTCTCTGCAGGGACAGGATTGAGAAGTGAGCGAGCGACAGTATGCGTTCACTCACTTCCCGATCTATTGAGCCGACGTGTGACAGTTTC
>NW_017307615.1:400904-428982 GCF_000935625.1 Nanorana parkeri
AATTTGACCCCAGTGTCTTAAAGTACAGCAGCTCCAATATATTTATATAATTTTAAATTAATTTTTAAATTAATTACATTTTAAATTATTATTCACAATTTTAACTAGTTTTTAAATATTTATTTTAAGCATCCTTAAAATTATCCATAAGCGCGGATTACACAGATTCCACCAGTAAAAAATAATACCCATAGTGGTGATTAAATACCACCAAAATAAAGCTCTATCTGTCCCCAAAAAATGGTATAAAATTAATTTCAGTATAGCGCTGCATGACGGAATAAACGTCAGTAAAAGTACCGCAGCACTGAATACTGAAAAATGGCCTGGCCAGGAAGGGGGTCTAAACACCTGGTCTTGAAGTGGTTAAAAACTGTATTTTTTAAAAGTGTTTTTTTTTTTCATTGATACATGTAAAACCCAAATCACCATACCTTTTTTATAGCCAATAACTTGCATATAAGCCTTCAAAATGGGGACATTTTATTTTCAGAGTTCTAGTCCCATAGACTTTCATTGAGTTGGAAGTTCGAGTTTGAACTTTTTCCATGTTCTAAAGTTCGAACCAAACTCAGGCGTGTTCGGTCCATCACTATTTGGCATTAGCTACCTTCTCAGGTAGGGCTGTAATCGGGTAGAATAGTTAATAATTTGACAGGGAAGTGTGAAACATGGGACCAAATCAGTCCCACAAATGAGTGAGAGAACTACAGAGTGAGAGGACTTGGGAAGAATCAGGAAGAATGCAATCTTGCTGAAGTATCCTGACTGTCAATTGAACTAGAGAACAGCTTACCAAAGGGCTGGCATATAAGATGGTGCCATCCATGGCTACAATTTTCAGAAGAGATAAGGTGGAATTTCACAGAATGCCCAGATTGAGTTGAGGGGAACTCAGAAAGTACCCCCTCCAAAGAGGAAACACCCCTATTCCCTCCCTTTGGCATTTCCTCTGTCTTTCTCCTTTCCTGATGGGATGTGTTAGAATGGAGAGCCAAGTAGTGGGAGAGCTATATCAGACATGTTGCCAGATCTCCATATTGATATAATATTCCATATCTCTCTTTTCAGTTATCACTCTGTAAGGGTCTTTCTTTCCTATTCTTCAAGAGGAATTGTTGGTGTGAAAGAAAATTACCACCACAGTAGGAATGATAGACAGGGAATTTGAAACAAATAATGGTATGCATAATGTGTATTTGCACTACGTTAAAATCTGTCATAAAATATTTATGTGCACTATACCAACGAGGTAGGCCATTTGGCTTCTACCTAAATAAAGTTTTCATATTCAATTCATTTTAAAGTGATATGTAATTGAAATGCTATATAAAGTAATAAACGAGATTATACAGGGCATGTTGCACAACTTTATAATGTCCTTTTGATGCTGCTACTTTAAGAGAGCATGATTATAACAATGGATATAAGGGTTAAGTGCTTTTGCTTTGCCGCCCTGGTCGTGTTACCATTTTTGATTAGGTTGTGTTTACTGTTTCACTACAAGCTGCAACTTATCTTTGATGACACAGAGTGACATTTTACCAATCTCAATAACACCTGGTAAGTGCCTCCTGTTGACAGTAGCGCTGTGTTTTAATGAACAAATAAATGGCTTATATACCCTTCTTGGCAAGGAACCCTAGCTATTGAGGCAAAGCAGTAGCTTTCACAGTGTTGCTTGGGCTAATTGACTCGTTGGATAAAGTTAAATCACATCATCCCCTGTGGGATGAATGTTTGCCAGTAATCAATAGCTCAACAAGATCCACATGGCAGGTAATTAACTGGAAAGTAATTAATACCCATTCAATGTTTTATTAACTGTTTACAAATCTTCATTTTGAAAATGTTAAACTACTGAAAGAAGCTAAATAAAAACAGAAAAGTCTGAATTTCTGGTTTTAAAAGTTTAAAGTAAAAATGTATCAAAGGTATACTTGGTGGAGGTTTACAAATACACTCCTTACCCTCTTTTTGACAGCTATTGATAACACTGAGCACAGAGTACCGTTTTGCTAATGAACTCACAGAAATGTGTGAACAAAAGAAACTGAAGGCATAGACTAATCCTAAAGTACAAAAGGTCATTATTTCTGCTACATCTGGTGTCAGGGAAAAATATTGATACTATTTGGGCTAGCATCGATGTAATGGGTAGTTTAATATTTATTACTAAAACTTTTTTACAACATGACTTTTAACTAAGATCTGCTTCTGTTATTTAAAAAAAAAATAGGTACAGTGTGGTAGACATGTAACCCCACACAAAAATTGTGTTCTTTCGTCTGGGATCAATTCAGATTTTTATTTCTTTTGTTTTTCTGATTTTGGATCTGAAATTCATTTCGGTTTGTTATTCGGATTTTGTATCCATCCGAATTTTCATTATGGAATGATCCACAACAGAAAGCCACGTGACCGTGCCTGTAATGCAACCCCCAACAGCCCCCCCAAAAAAATCTGATTGGCCAGAGAACAGTCACATGTCCTATTTAGTTTTGTTTTGAATGAAATTCGGACAGATCCACATTTTTCTTAAAAGAACTTTCAGAATCCTTTGCATTCAGACGTCTTCAAATTTGGATATTCGGATGCAACTGAATGTCCAAATTTAATGACATTTGTAAGAATATCTATTTGGAACTAAACCAAATTTAAATGTCTACAGTGCGGTTGATTTTCTAAAGTAAAGCATGTTTACTTTGCAAAGTATATTTTTCACTTACTTTAGTAAATGAGGTAAGGCTAGGTGAAAATTCACTTAGCAAAGAATACCCAATCATTTTCAAGGAAAATAAAAAGGCAGGATTTTTGCTCAATAATGACTGGATGGTTTAATTTAGTAAATCAACCCCAATAGCACTAGAAGGTGAACCCAGACATATGTAATTCATTTTCCATTTTTTGCTGACCATATTTGCAGTAATTTTAAACAAAATATGTATGCACGCTGTCACATCAGTAAGGATGACTTAATAAAGCTTAATTAGAATTTTCATACATAAAATTATGTGAACATTTATTTTAATTACCCAATGAAATAAGAAAAGTGATTTCTGTTTGACTATTAATTCTGTAAATGATTAGATAACTGTAGTAAATATTCTCACAGTTTATTGTGTGAAGGTTTTCAACTCTTTTATTAAATCAGTCTAAGTGTGTCCACAAAGCAGGCCAAACAACCTGATCATATGCTCACGTATTTGCTACAGGGTGCATGTGGCAAATTGGAATACAAACATTGTTGCTAGGCAGTGTAACCTCTAGTGTCCAAACCTACCTCATCTATGTAATGTGCACTGGCATCTTACTATAAAACTAACACTGAAAATTACGTTTGAAAAAAGTTTTAAAAAAACCTACTCCGTGATGTGTCGAGGGTACCACAGCGCACAGTCTTGGCCTTCTAATTTTATGTTGTAAAAAACTTTAACCTATGCTGCCTATTTGCTCTGGCATCATAACATGGGAGGTTGTTGGGGCTACTCTTTTGTTTTATGCATGTGTCATAATTAGCTACCATGGCCCTAAAAAATCTTCTCAAAAGTCAAATGGTAGAGCTGATTCCATTCCATGCCCAGCTGCTCCTGATAATAGTCTGCTCCAGATTTAATAAAGTCCACAGTATTTTTCTGTATGCAATGCCTTTCCAGCACCTAAAAATAGAGTCTGGAAAATGTATTAAACATATCCTCTTTTTTTCATGTAGAACATCCGGCAATGTGGATGAGAGTGAAGACAGTATGGATGAGAGAGGGAAATTTGAACCTGAAACCCAAATGCCAAACACACAACCCGTGGAGACATTGCAGCTTTCTGCACCATCCCGTGGCAGTGAGCAAGCTACGACAGATCCTTCACCATCACGGCAATCCCGTAAACCAAAGGAAAAAAAAGAGGCACCAAACAGTTAGATGCAGGCTTTTTTTTAATGAAATGAGGGAGCAGTTGACTGAGTGTCGCAAAAGGGATGACCAGAGGCATGAATACGTCACAACATTTCTTAAGTCCCTGGAGTTTGATATGCAGCAGGTAGAGCAACATTGATTCTCTGCCATGAAATTGCAGATGATGCAAGTAGTCCAAAGATATTTGCAGATGCCACCCACTCTGAGTAGGAATCCGCTGTATGGGTTTCATGTGCCATCACACTCTATGCATACATATACACCACATTCACACTATGAAGACACCCCACCACGTCCACCAACACCACACACATCCACCCACTAAGCACCCACCCCACCAGTCAGCACCTTGCCAATGTACCCATATGGCCTTGAGTCATCTCCCAGCTCTCTCTCCAGCCCAACCACCTACCGCTTCACCTCACCTGATCAATACTACCAAGATTTGTAATCATGTTTAAAAATTCTGTTCTTCTGTAAGATATATATTTTTTTCTTCGGATCACATTTTTGCATCTACTGTCATGGTGTCAGGGTGCAGGACCTGGGGCTGATCTGAGGTGCAAGAACTGGGGCTGATCACAGGTGTGAAGGTGCAGGAAATGGGACTGATCTGAGGTGTGAAGCTGCAGGACCTAGGGCTGATCTGAGGTGTGAAGATGCAAGAACTGGGGCTGATCAGAGGTGTGAAGGTGCAGGAACTGGGCCTGAAGATGCAGGCAAGTGATCACACATCCAAACCAGAATAAATAAAAAAATAGCATTACAGAGAACAGACAAGTGTTGATGCAGCACAACATGTAATGTTTATTCAACATCTTGAAAACGACAATTTTTGGATTAGAGCTGATAATCATAACCTACAAACATAACATGCATATTGCAGTGGTTCCACTAATCTCTGGAATACTGTCATGGCAGCTCTCCTTTTAGGGAAACAAAGTAATTTGCCAAGCGCTCCCTAACATTCCAGGCCTCATGGGTACTTGGTCCCGTGCACCAGTTTGCATTGTCCAGACGTAAAATCCTCCACTTATTGGCCAGTATACCAAATGTGCACTCCACAAATCTCTGAGCGCGTGTCAAACGATAATTGAATACCTTTTTTTTTAATCCAATCCTCTTTTTGAATACAGCTTCATTACATTTTGAGACAGTGCAAATGCCTCATCAGCCACTATCACATAGGGAAAGGATTCACCATTGCCGGTTAATGGCCTACGACTTGGAATGTTCAATCTTTTTCCCATTATCCTCTTTCCCATTGCAGAATTTCGGAACACCTGGGAGTCAGCGGAACTTCCGTAAGCACCTACATCTATTGACACAAAATTATAATTGTCATCTGCGATGGCCATTAAAACTATAGAAACATATTTCTTATAATTATAGAACTTAGAGCCACTATTGGGGGGCATTTGAATATGGAATATTTGCCATCCAGTGCTCCAATGCAGTGGGGGAAATTGCTGTTATCTTCAAATTGGGTGCAGATTTCAATCCATCGTTCCTCTGTTGGTATCGGCATTACTATATCTTTCAGCAGGCTCCAATTGGCATCACATGTATCGTGCACAATATTGTGAATAGTGCATATGCCCAACAAAAAATGAAAGTGTAGTGAGGAGAAGGATTCCCCTGTTACCAGAAACCTACCAAAATAAACCAAACAATTTACATGATAAGATGTAATTTGAGTTGAAACACTATACAGTTGCTTCAAGTGCAGTCAAACATAAACTATATCACTCCCTTTCCAAAGTTTAGTACAAAGTCTGTGTTAAGTCATTTCACAAACAGCAATGAATTAATAAACAGAGGAATGGCTTACCGCAAAGTTACCATGAGACATTCTTCTGGAGACACTGGTCGCCTCATATCTGTGGTGCAACGCATCAGATGAGGTCGAATGATCTCCAGCAATCCGTCAAATATTCTAACTTTCAGGCGGATATATTTAAAGAATTTGTAGGGATAGCTGCGTAAATCCTGGTACAGAGTGTGAAAGTGACCCTTAGATGCACCCAGTACTGACGCAACACCTTTCTCCTCTTTCGCTGGGGCATTCGGTCCATCAGCATCATCTTTAGCTGCACCAAGCTGAGGATTAGGTATAGCACTGTGTAAGAAACCATGATGATGTCCAAAGACAGTTGGTTCTATCTTTACACTGCACGAAAAAACAATGATCTGCTGACAAATTTCAGAAAAGCAGCACCTCAAAGCTGTTCACTTTTCCCTTTTTAATTACATCACTTCCCCAAGTTTGCCCAGCTACTGTGACTCCTGCTGGTCACATCTCTTTACTACATAACTTTCCATGAAACACACTACCCTACTTGTAGGTCATTTTCCTAGCATTTTTGACACCTCCCTAACGTCGTACAAAAGCCTGTCGAACGCCTGGTTAAAGCTATAGGCGCGTTAATGATGTTGATCGTGCGGTAATTCCCAATGCACGCGTTAAAGAGCCCTAAGTTAGTGTGCAAATGTGGTGTTTTGTTCTTTTAATTCAGAGTCTGATCACATACATATCTTATTGCTGATTGGTGTATATCCATACAATATATGTTTTCACCATAGGATCTCTACCTTTGCGGCCATCACAATCCAGTTTGATTTAGACTTTATAGGGCTGACTTCTAAATCTTCCACCCAGCGTAAAGCTAGGTAAATGTCAGCCAAACGACACTAGCTGGAGCCAAGGAGACAAGGAAGTTCCTATGTGCATTGTAGTCATCTAGTGGCAGTAGTGCTGTTTAAACAGCTTTCGCCCAGCTATACGTTGGGTGGAAGATTCCGAAATCAGCCCCTGATGCATCAAAAGTCGAAAGTAAGAGAAACAGGCTTTTTTTTTACATTTTCAGACTTTTTTACTTTATATAGTAAACAATTTTTTAAAAAGCGTTTTTTACATACCAATAAAAAAAAGCTCTATTCGACCCCAAAATATTATGAATAATTAATTTTATTCCAGTGTTGTATGACACAGGAAAACCTCTGAAATTCGCACAGTGTATGGGCACCCTCAATTTTCAAACAAATCATTGTCAAAACTCCATCACACTGGTCTCTACAACCTGCTACCCTTATTTAAATGGTCCCAACAGTCTACCATAAAATACAGAGTGGTAAATAACAGACCTGACATTAAAGGACAGTTTGAAATCTTCCAAAACACTACCTTTGAAGCAAGCCCACAAAGTGTAAATTAGGCAGCAAAGTACCTCCACAAAATATTACACACCATTGCAAAAACATCCCAATTGGAGAAATCAACCAATCCAATAAAAATGGTTTGACAGAACAAATACCCTTCATCCCAAAGATAAACAAAAATCATGCAGTTCCAAAGGAAGAACACAAAACAAATCTTTTCATTAAAAAAACTGCACTCTTGATGAATCGAACAGCTAAACATACCTTGGACTAGAAAGTAACCAATCTGGAATTAAAATGAAACAAACATATTGGGTTTGGTTTGTGAGAGGTTCGTCCAACAGCGCTGAAGTTCGAAAGTTAATCCGAACACCATTGAAGTCAATAAATGAATCTTTAACCACTTGAAGACCAGGTGTTTAGACCCCCTTCCTGGCCAGGCCATTTTTCAGTATTCAGCGCTGCAGTACTTTGACTGACATTTATTCCGTCATGCAGCGCTGTACTGAAATGAATTTTATACCATTTTTTTGGGACAGATAGAGCTTTCTTTTGGTGGTATTTAATCACCACTGGGATTTTTATTTTTTACTATATTAGGGAAACAATACCGAAAATTTAGGAAAAAAAACAGTTTTCCTTATATTATGTTAATGAAACAGTGCAAATAAAATATTTCACTGACTCATTACCTTGTTATGGAAACAGCACTGTCCAATGGACAGTGCGGGCACAGTAAGCGGCTCGTGCGCGCGCGGCGGGCGCGCCTGAGCGGGGGGCGGGGCAGGACGTACTAGCACGCCCGCTTACATCCAAGAAGGTCCCGGCAGGCCGTGCAAGTACAACGGCTGGCCGGGAGGCAGTTAAAATAAATTCTGCCCATTTTTATGGCTAATCGGCAGGGAATTAAAAAAAAAACGGTATGGGGAACTGGAAACTGTCCTGGGGGATACAGTATGTACCAGTGCAAAAAAAATAATTGTTGAAATTCTGCTCAGCAGCGAGTAGCTGTTTTAATAATGTTTCGCTTGAACATTAAAAACTCAAAATTCCTCTATATAACATGTATGGGGCATGCCCTGTGAAGTGGTGCACCTGTAGGATTGTCAGTAATTGTATATGCAGAGCCCAATAGCAGTGGCACACACCTTAGGGTAGCGTACTCAAGAGATGAACCAGGAACATATGCCAAATACGTAGTAAAAAAGGGTAAATCCAATAATCCTTATCAAACAAAGAATACGGTCAGGACAGGCAGGAAAGGATCAGAGTCAATAAATATACCAACGGTCAGGTAACCGGAATCACATGGCTATCATCTGGAACACACTGTGGACAGCTATGAAATAATCTCTCTCTCTCCCTTTCTCTCTCGTCTCCAGGGTCTCAATTGGCCTGTGCAGGCTCTCACCAGGGCTGTGCGCACTCTCAGTGGACTCTGCAAGCTCCCAGGTGGACTGTGCGGGCTCTCTGGTGGGCTGTGCGAGCTCTCTGGTGGGCTATGCAGGCTCTCTTCCGGGCTATGTGGGCTCTCTGGCGGGCAAAGCGGACTCATAGGTGAGTCAGAGTCCTTTCCAGAGATTTTAGCTGCAAAACGGTGTAAGAAAACATAAAGCAGCCAGGGGTCTCATTCAAAGTGAATTAAACTGTTGGAGGGCTGCAAAAAGGCACGAGACAGCTATACAATGTGAATGTTAAGCACAGAGGCTGGTAGCCACACACAGATGACAGATACAGATAGAGATACAAGAAGACAAAGCTGAAATAAATTTCCTGCACCAAGACACTGTCAGGACTGTACTACCTTCTACAATAGAGAAGTGGGGGAAAGGTGTTGAATTTGCAATCAATTAACCACGTTATTTACATTCATATGTGTTGCAACATATTTATATGTAAATAGCACCACCCTTTCATATGTAAGTCAAGTCTTTTTTTCAGTAGGGAGCCAGTAGTCCCTATCTTAATATTGGTTGCCCCTGTCTGCCTGATATTTTGTGTCCGTGTCTCAGCTGCTATGTAACCTGGACACAGCCTTCAAAACCCGTACTGTCCGGATCAATCACAGACAGATGGCAACCCTGACCATAATCCGGGAAATCAACCTGGCAGTCCAAAAAAGGGGAAGGGGGCTGCACATTTGCTTTTGAACCATACTAGGCCACATGCTCTTAACATGAGGAGGGTACCTTGTCAGGAGGCCGCCACCTTGGCAAGGCACCTTGTCCCCATGTGGATAGTGAACCTCTTACCTGTTGGTTATGTGTTTAATGCAGCACTGAGATCTTGAGGAATGCTGAATTAAGTTTTACTTGCTTATGAGGGCATTACATGAGAATACAGCATATTAGAGAGGAAAACGATATATACAGATAGAACTTCCTGTGTATCACAGATATAAGCATGCATATAGAAAACTAACATACAGACTAGCATAGACTAGCTTTGCGCCACATCGTCATCTATTGCTCAAAAGACATAACAGTACATCAGAATGTCAGTAATACCATCAGTGCATATTAGCATATGTTGTTGCATTTCCAACATTCACCAAAGGCATTAGATGATCTGCAGGGGGGGGCTTATCAGAATCTGAAGTCCACCTTTAAGACAAGGGGAGCCTCAGATATCCCCCCCCTGTTAAGTGAACGATTAGGAACATTGTACCCTAAAATGTGTATGTGTGTGTGTGTGTGTGTGTGTGTTTGTGTGTGTGTATATATACATGGATTCACAATATGCCAAATCCCTGTCTAAGTTACACTGTCCATTATGTCTAGGGGCCATAATATACCACCCGTTGCATTTGTGCAATCGACCTCACTGAAGTGTGGCGTAAAGTCCAATCACAGGGAGGGTCTGGAATGATAACACCCATCTCTGGGAGATGGAAAAGTTCAACTCATACATGGCTGCAATTGCTGCCATATACGTGTCATAGCTTGTTGCTGAAACTTAAGCAAGGAATACAGCAGAAGAGCACACCTACTGTCTAATGATCTATTTTATCAGACTTGTCCTTATACCATTAAAGTCTGACATTCTAATTTTTCCTTAAAGGCAGTTCCCAAGCATGTACTGTATTACCCGGTAACTTTAATGGAGTTTGCAATTTCTGGAATTTATGATTTTGTGAATCAAACCCAGGCACATTTGTTTCTCCATTAGTCAGGAGAAGAGGGGTTGAATAATGAAGGTGACTTCATGAGAGGCCACATCACAATACTTTTTAACAGTGTTTCACAAGCAACTGAGTAACATGCAATTTTACAAACTACATGGCTGTAGACAAAGTTTTATTATACTTAAGCCTATATTGGGATGAACACAGCATAAGCAACATAAGCAAAGGCAGGTTTAAATAAGAAAACAAATCTCCTATTTGGGAAGTTCAAATGAAACAACTACAAAAGCACACATTTTGTAAATAAGATAAAAGCTCCTGGCTTAGAAACTCCCAAATAATGATACTTGTGGAATACTCACTCATTGGATGGTTTGCTGTTATGACAAAGTTGGATATGATTGAACAATAATATTTTTCTGCATTACAATATTATAATTTACAATATTTAAGCGAACATGGCTGATAACAAATGGGTTTATGTAATGCATACCACGAGGACAACTTTCTGTACAGTTTTAATTACAAGGCTCTTGTTACAAGCACAGAGCTAGAAGAAGGAAAGTGTTAAGATGAGATGCTCGTATCACTTGCTGTGCTATTAAAAAAGAATGTGTCTTAGGAAATAGTAAGGATCATTAGCAGCCTTTCTATTATTAGGCTATTTGTACCGCAGCAGTAACATGCCGTAAAGTCAGTGATAGTATTTCAAATGGAATTGTAATAGCTGACTAAATAACTCTAGGGAATTGTCACGAGTGTTGTATTTTGGTAGACAAATTGAATATAGCTAAGCTTGTCACACAAATATTATGAAAAATCTATATAGAGGTATTTAGGAAACATGGACTGGGACCTGGTTTCAGCTTGATAAAACTTGACCAAAGGCAACATTATTCAATAGATTTCAGCTAGCAATTTTTGTCATATCAATCAAGGGATTATTTTGCAACTTTCAAAACATTTCCTTCAGCTATACATGTATGTATATATATATTGTGGTTGTCAGGTGGCTGATGCCTTATGAGAAGTATAAAACTAGCAAAATATAGAAATGAAAGTAAAAAATGTCAAGTAGTCTTTTTTGTGGATGACTAACTAGCGGTAGCACGTTTTAAAATATAATTTTAACCTTTACCACATACTGATTATAGCAAAACACAGTAGACCCTGAGGATAAGAGGATAGGAGGACCCCAGGATGGTTTCCAATGCTCTCACACCTCCATCCTCCAAAAGCAAACGTCATAGTACCTAGCAGCCAAACTGGCAACATGGCAGTTAATGCAGTCTGTTTAATCCTAATATTTACCTCTACAGAATACTGTTAGGAACAAAGTGTATTGACTTGCATTCTTGCACTGTGCTTTGAAGTTATAGAAGATCATTGAAGGAGAGGGTCATAAGGAGGACCAATGAAAAAAGGGAAACTAAATAAAAAGTATAACTATCATTTGAACCCAGCTGAGAGTTGTGAGTATAACTACACTATACTTATTAGGTATACTTACGTCTTCAAACTTTCAGAAAAGCTGACAAAAGGTGATCAAAGAGCGTGTACTAAAAAGAAGTATTCAAGCTCAGAAATGACTGGAAAAAAGGCAGAATTTGTGAAATTGAGTAAACACTTTAAACTATTGCTCAATATGATATCGTACCTCTTTCAGGCCTCCTGCAGAGCTTGCCTATCTGTCCCCATGCCCCACTGCAGAGCTGATAGGGGTAATGCCAGCCCTCCTGTATCTGGCCTGGGCCCCATGAGCTCAGCAGGTGGGCCCAGGGGCAAATAGACAATTCTTAAATTAGCTTTGGGTGCAGGGGGAGTAATCTTGCAATCCAGCAATTTCAGAAAACATCCCTGGGCCGCATCAGTTGAGCAGAGAGGGAACTATTTGACCATCTTTAGCTGTAGGTGGGGTAATATTGAAAGCCGTGGCTCCTGACAATTAGATAAATGTTCCGGCCTTGGTGACCTGCCCCAATGGATTGCGATTAAGGAGGTAGAGATATGACCGAACCTAGTGGTTTCTACTTTTCTTCCTTGCACAAGGAAAGGAGACTGATGGCTTGTGGCATGACTTGGTTGGGACCGTGTTGACTGGGAGTCTGAGACTGGGACATAGTAGGGTAGGCAGCCTATGAATAATAACCCTAAACCAAGTATAGTAATCATTAAATAATTAGTTTATAGTTTACTTACAAATTGTGTAATTAATAATCATATGAATTGTTAATAACAAGAAAAATAAGTTAATATTACTGCCTTGAGGGGTAGATTAATATTGCTGCCTGGGGGAAAACTATTATTGCTGCCTGAGGGGGAGGATTAATCATTGCTGCCTAGAAGGGCCTAGGAGGGCAGAAATATTACTGCTGATTGGGGGGATATGATTATGAAGATTTGTAATGCTGCCCAGGAAGCAGGTTATTAGTTGCCTGGAAGGGGGGGGGCGGGGGTCGATTATTATTTCTGCCTGTGGTTGTCATTGCAGGCACTAAAACTTGCTGGGAGTCATTAGGGGCCCTGTCAGGTAGGCTATAGAAGGCCCCATGATTTCTATTGGTGGCCCTGCGTGTATTGATGACAAGGAGTCTTGCCTCATCTGATTGAATCGCTTACAACATAAATACAGGGTTTTAAGCCATTAAAGGTGCTAATCCAAGATTTATTATATGATCACAGAGCCATAACTTAAAAAACATTACCTATGCTATCCCAAATGCAAGCCACAATCTTCCAAATTTGCTGAGGAAAGTATATCAATAGAGAGGTCTCTTTCCTGGTGAGTTACAGCAAACAACCATGTGCCCTGCATGAAAGCATATCATTGCAACATTTACATTTTAAATTGCACATTAGATATTTTCTGCCACTCTTACTGTATAAAATTCACTATCTTTGTGAAGTGAGGGAAAGTCATTACATCCATATGTCTCAACATATTTATTTCTTCCTCTGACATATGCTCCCCAATTACAGTTCTCACTGACTTCATTAGCTGATGTTTTATATTTACTGTATCTACAATGCTTACTCTCTCTCTCTCTCTCTCTCTGTCTCTCTCTCTCTGCAGGCACCAGGGGTGAGAGGGTCACCTATCTCTCACTTAATATAGCCACCTCACCATTTATAAAGGCAATCTGACATTATAATATGGTCCTCTTCCATTTCCCTTAGCACACACTTCACCTACAACCTGCACAGGTACTTTTATAGTGCTGCTAGACTAACATGACACACAGACATTTCTCTTATTGAAGGGGAACTTTTAAAGAAATGCAGGGCAACTCGGTATGATCAACACAGCTAGTATGTTCTTTAATAAAATGGTCTTTAATAGCATAACGTGGCAAGTGATTAGTCTCTGAAGACTATTCACTTGCATCAAGAAAGTCTTCCAGCTCAAAAGAATCCCCCTTTCAGTGTTTCTCCCAACAGAGTGGAAGTTGATTTGCAGCCTAGTAAATACCCCCCTTAGTTTGTGGTAAGAATCAATTTTCTTCTGGAGTCTATAGATGGCCAACCTGTATAATGCAAACATAAAAGGTGTACCTTGGCAATAATAAGTCAGCCAATCAAAAATAGGCCTTCAGAAGTTCAGAGAATGCAGATTAGTAAAATCTGAGTTTTCATTGGTGAGTGCACATTTTCACTTTTCTGTGCTGTGCGATATTAAATAAACCTGTCTATGTCTATATACTCCCAATGCATGTGCGCTTTAAACAAACACATTCATTTGAAAGAAATGTTGTGATAAACAGATACTACAGTAATACATAAATATCTGTTACAGATGAGGAAACAACTGCTGGCATTCAGGCACCACAACATGAATTTATTAAGCGCATTTATATAACTCTTTTCTGACTGCAACATAAATAAGTACAATTATGTTCAAAATAATTTCACATACGATCACACCATTATTCATGTTTTTCATGTATGACTAATATTTAAAAATGTTCTTAAAATGTTTCTTTGATTTGTTTCCGAGAACTCATTGAAATCACTAATCCAGACAGATTACCGTGCAGCTTCTATTTTTAGGAGCCCGTCTGGTACTGTGGCAATTGCAGATGATCGGATTACTGTTATATCAGCCATGCAAAATACAGCAATGTTTTCAAAAGGAGCAAAAAAAAAGACAAGGTAATCAGAACTGAACCTAATAGAAATAAAGTAATTCATAAGATCAGTCATTATGCTTGAAACATATATACACATTTTTAATATGTTGGCTCTCTTACCCTCTCTGTTTCTTGTATTACTGCTGCACTTTCACTAAAGTAGAAGCTGGAGGTTTATGCCAGGACACAATGGTGTGTTGTTCACATCTCATGAAAGATATTTAGCTAATCCTGTTAGTTTGGAATCTCAAGAGCGCCATCTAGTGGCCGAGCGGAAGAAAACACACGGAAAATAAACCTTTTTTTGGCAGTAATCATTGTGTAAGCATAATAACATGTATGGCAATAGTAATATTACATTTTTCGATTTAATGGTATGTTTATAAATATTTATCAAGATAGGAAGTTCCAAATGTTTTTAAAGCACTTTTACCAGCTGAAAATTTGCTCAGATTCAGCACACGTTTGCCATTAATTGAGCAGCACAGTGGCTAGTGCTAGTCAGGACAATATCTGCAAAGATGATCTCCCTGTGCTTGCCTGGGATTCCTCCCGGTACTCTGGTTTCCTCCCACACTCCAAAGACATATTGGAAGCTTAATTGTCTCCTGTGTAAATTGGTTCTGTATGCATGTGCAATAGGAACCTTAGATTGTAAGCTCCTTGAGGGCATGGACTGATGTGAATGGGCACTATGTAAAACGCTGCATAAATTGTTGGCGCTATATAAATACCTATAATAATATTTGCTGTTTTTCCAATATGGCAAAAGTGCAGTCAGTGGGCCTGCACACATTTGCCAGTTACATTGGCTGGTTTTACAGTGCAACAAATGTGCACTCAGTGGGTCGGATTTACTAGAGCACATCGATCTTACCCAGACAACCAAACTGTATCTTTATGGTATTTGCTATGTACCCATGATACATGCAGACACCCATGCACAAGCTGCATGCTAAATTTACTAACAAATATAAGGTATACAATCAAGCATCTGATTGTATACTGGCTGAGTGGTGGCATGCCTAAAATAAAAATCTAATGTTTTTACTGATATAAACAGAGGTGACTATAAAAAAGAAAAAAAGCCATAGGGCAGACTGTGCTGTGGCTATTATAGTGAACACATGCAGATATGCTTTATATGCTACTGCTTCTGAACAGCATGTTCTTTGGGGGGTTTTTACCTGCTGCTTTGCTTGGTGCATGTTCATTCACAGACAATCACAGTACTTAGTACACTTCATAAGAACACATCAGGGTACAAATGCAGCATTATTGTCACATTTTTGTATGCAATAATCTGCCGAGCTGAAAAAACAATCAATATAAATAGTGGAAATACAACAATAATTATAGGCTGAACTCAAACCACATAACATGCGCAGTGAATATAAAGTCCAAAATGAATTAAACGATGCGGTGCAAATAACGAATCAAACAATGCGATACAATGTGTACAAATAACACAAACAGTCCTCCGAAGCAGACTTTATAGTTGCAGGACAACAGACCTCTACCAAGTGAATGCACAAATTACAAAGAAGTGCTCACCTGGGTCTGTAGACCCAGAGTAGGTCTCAAGTGCGTTTTCCCTTCTAGAGAAGGGGAGGGAAGCCCGTAGTACCAGAGTAAAATAGATCCTTTCAGGTCATACATACGCTCATCAGATCGCGAAGAAACAAAGCAGAAGACACATAGTGCATACCATCGAAAAATATAAAATGTAATAGATAAAAGCAGGTACTCACACAATGGCAGGAAATAACCAGCATAAAAGATTCCCACAGGGAACTCCCTCAATGTACTTGAGTACAGCAGATGTAATACAGCTCCTATCCGTCCAGCTCCAATGGGGCAGAGCATCTGACGTCATCACTTCAGTTGTCCAGCTGTCATGATACACATCGGTACCAATGACAAAGTTAGAGGCAGATGGAGTGTCCTAAAAAAAGATTGGTAGGTTGAGGAAAAGGACCTCTACGGTAGTATTTTCTGAGATACTGCCGGTGCCACGAGCCACTCCAGAGAGACAGCGACAGTTGAGAGAGGAGAACAAAGTAAAGAGAAGTGGGGTTTTTTAGGCACTACTAAACAGTAATTGACGAGAGAATATTCTTATAAAAAAGATATACATTTTATTAACTACACAGTAGATTAAAAGAGAAAGGTCATGAAGAGCATGAACACCTCCAATGTTCCCTGAGTCCCAATGACTAGTTAACATGATTCATCTGATCTAATTGATACAGAAAAATAAATTACATAATGTACTTGGTCAGTAAATCTCAGTTAATTACAACATGATTGGTACAGTTCAATTGATGGCAGGATCAGTAACAATTCATTAGATAGAGTATGTGATCAGATAAAGCAATTTCATAGTCTCAAACTAGATAGAAAGTGGTGGGGTTTGTTGAAACCAACTAATGACTAAGTCCAGGTTTTTAGGATACAGTAGACATGATTCCATCAATCCAATTACTGTAGTGAATTGTTAGCATGATTCCATTGATCAATGAGTCCCGGCAGCTATAACATGATTATCATGATTCAGTTAGTAACATGATCCATAACATTACAGTACATGATTGAATCAAGTGAATTTCATAGTCCTTAGCTAGGCCCAAGGAGTTGGTAATTGGTGGGGTTGTGTCAACGCGTTTCGCGCATGAAAACGCTTCGTCAGGACAGGAGGTGGTCTAAGAATGTAAAAAAGCCATATAAATCATCTAGTCATATACATAAATAGATATAATCACATAAAGAAGCTACTAATACATATATTGCTACTAACTAACAACATAACCAGATATCTAAGGTGTATTCATAACAATAATGGAGCCACCAGTCTTACCAGTCCCAGATGAGGCCACTGGATGCCCACATGAGGCAATAATCACGGCAGGGGTTACTTTTTCCCAGACAGTGGAATAAATCAGGATAGCAGCGTCTAAGCATAAAGAGCCAATTATAATAACACAAATATTTCTAATGTCAGGGACAGAGGTCTACAGGAACAGCATATAAGATTGAGACTCATTATGTTAGAATAGGGGCCAAGAGTATATATCTGGCATGACCCGAAAAAAAGAACATGAAACAAAAACACTGTGGCCAGAAAGGGCAAGGAATCCCCCCTCCTCCCTTTTCTTTATTTTACTTTTATTCACATTGACTGTAAGGTATCGTCAAAAAGAAAAGTATAAACTGAGGCCCCATATCCGCTGCACACAGAACACCAGCAGCCTATTGCACCATGGCCCTTCAAAGCAAAAAAGCAGACTGCAATCACTACGGGACCGCCTGACACAAAGCCATTACCAACCAAAATCAAGGCAAGAAAAAACAAACTGTGGCACTTTTCAATGCCAACATTGCAATTGTTGCCAATTCATCAGGCAAGGGAACTGCACTGAATTGCAGAATGGCCAATTATGGTTTCCCAACTGCCACACGAGAGGAATAGTTTACTTAATGGTCTGTGCCTTTTATATCAGGAAAACTATAAGACCCTGTGCTAGATGCATATATGATCATGTATACCTAGCCTCAAACTGCAAGATGACAACTCCCATCAGTCGCCATGTTGGCTTGTACCATAATTTTAATCCCAAGGTTCTGTTGTTTTATGGTCTTGAACATATTGAAGAAAGCATACGGGGAGGAAATTTAGACCAAATGATCCTCCGTAGAGAAATGGAATGGATCTATAAACTGAAAGCCACCCAACCCCCAGGCCTGAATGAAGCCCTAAGTTTTAAGCCCTTTTTGGAATAACTTACTGAATTGCCGGATGATAGGCCCCTTACATAGTTTTGGGTCTATATTGTGACTAGGATGAGATAGCTCACACACAGATAGAAACATGTTGCCCCATTCTCTATACTCAATTTCTTTCTAGATGTGATTTTCGATAACATATTTACATGGGAAACACTCAGAGAGACTATCATCATGAGGCTCTCCAGGGGTATTAGGGATTTTTCTTTCCCCCTTGTATTTACCTTTTAGTCCTTCCTCCCTCCGTCTTCCCTCTCTCATTAACCGAAAAGTACAGTATCAGAGGTGTGGGAAATGTTTCAACGTGATGTTGCCTTGGGGGGTTTGACACCTATTTCCTTCCCCTCTTGGGCCCCCTTCATTTGGGGTTCAACACTATGACTTCGATGTGAGCTGCCTGCCTATCTGACATTGACGTTTGGGCAATAAAATCTTATCCATACTTCAAATTACTGTTATTGTAGTATGATTATATATGACATCTGGAATCCTGTCTGTGTTTATTTATTGTTTGTTTTTTGTTCTGTACTTCTTGCTGTCTTGTTGTTTTTTATCACTTGGTTCGTCACTAATGTATTGTTAGAGACTTTGTGATGTAATAATATCATGTCTGCATATGTTTGATACCTAATGTAGTTGCTTATATTGCCTGCCAGTTCTGCCGACCCCGTTTGAGGGACTGGCACTTCCCAAGCATGGGATTCCAAGAGTGACAGATGCTCGGGGCTCCTCAAGTTAGGTGATGGGCGTTCTTTTAGCCCAACCATTTTTTCTCTTCAGACAGATTGCGGGCGTCGTCGTCCTTGACGAGCAGCCAAGCCCAAACCCCCTGCTGGACGGGCACCGGTGGTGAACGGCCATGGGTGGTCCCTACCGAGTATCCGCTGCAAGCTGGGGGGGAGTGGCCCTTGCGGTCACATGATTTGGCATGACGTCATCACGTCATGGGCTGCAAAAGACACCTGCGGAGGCCGCCGGTGATCTGGATGTCTGATGAGGCATGACCGGACATACACCGACGGCCTCCACTGGAATACAGGACTCGGGACACTGAGCATGCCTTGAGTGACCATTGTTCCTGGCCATTTTTCGTTTCAATAAGATTACAGGTACCTTATTTATATATCTTCTGGTAAGTTCCACAGCTTTGTTTGCTTTGAAGGGCCATGGTGCAATAGGCTGCTGGTGTTCTGTGTGCAGCGGATATGGGGCCTCAGTTTATACTTTTCTTTTTGACGATACCTTACAGTCAATGTGAATAAAAGTAAAATAAAGAAAAGGGAGGAGGGGGGATTCCTTGCCCTTTCTGGCCACAGTGTTTTTGTTTCATGTTCTTTTTTTCGGGTCATGCCAGATATATACTCTTGGCCCCTATTCTAACATAATGAGTCTCAATCTTATATGCTGTTCCTGTAGACCTCTGTCCCTGACATTAGAAATATTTGTGTTATTATAAATGGCTCTTTATGCTTAGACACTGCTATCCTGATTAATTCCACTGTCTGGGAGAAAGTAACCCCTGCCGTGATTATTGCCTCATGTGGGCGTCCAGTGGCCTCATCTGGGACTGGTAAGACTGGCGGCTACATTATTGTTATTATGAATACACCTTGGATATCTGGTTATGTTGTTAGTAGCAATATATGTATTAGTTATCCTACTAGCTTCTTTATGTGATTATATCTATTTATGTATATGACTAGATGATTTATATGGCGTTTTTACATTCTTAATTGACGTTTGGGCAATAAAATCTTATCCATACTTCAAATTACTGTTATTGTAGTATGATTATATATGACATCTGGAATCCTGTCTGTGTTTATTTATTGTTTGTTTTTTGTTCTGTACTTCTTGCTGTCTTGTTGTTTTTTATCACTTGGTTCGTCACTAATGTATTGTTAGAGACTTTCCAGTGGCCTCATCTGGGACTGGTAAGACTGGCGGCTACATTATTGTTATTATGAATACACCTTGGATATCTGGTTATGTTGTTAGTAGCAATATATGTATTAGTTATCCTACTAGCTTCTTTATGTGATTATATCTATTTATGTATATGACTAGATGATTTATATGGCGTTTTTACATTCTTAATTCAGACCACCTCCTGTCCTGACGGAGCGTTTTCATGCTCGAAACGCGTTGACACAACCCCACCAATTACCAATTCCTTGGGCCAAGCTAAGGACTATGAAATTCACTTGATTCAATCATGTACTGTAATGTTATGGATCATGTTACTAACTGAATCATGATAATCATGTTATAGCTGCCGGGACTCATTGATCAATGGAATCATGCTAACAATTCACTACAGTAATTGGATTGATGGAATCATGTCTACTGTATCCTAAAAACCTGGACTTAGTCATTAGTTGGTTTCAACAAACCCCACCACTTTCTATCTAGTTTGAGACTATGAAATTGCTTTATCTGATCACATACTCTATCTAATGAATTGTTACTGATCCTGCCATCAATTGAACTGTACCAATCATGTTGTAATTAACTGAGATTTACTGACCAAGTACATTATGTAATTTATTTTTCTGTATCAATTAGATCAGATGAATCATGTTAACTAGTCATTGGGACTCAGGGAACAGGTGGCCATTGGAGGTGTTCATGCTCTTCATGACCTTTCTCTTTTAATCTACTGTGTAGTTAATAAAATGTATATCTTTTTTATAAGAATATTCTCTTGTCAATTACTGTTTAGTAGTGCCTAAAAAAACCCACTTCCCTTTACTTTGTTCTCCAAATTCAATTAGGGGTGTGGCACCTTTCAGCCTGGATCAGAACACCATTTTCCCTTTCTGGTTTTTATAAGAGTTGAGAGAAATGAACAAGTGGCTTCGGAGCTGGTGTCAGAAAGAGGGCTTTGGGTTCATGGAGAACTGGGCTGACTTCTCAGTCGTTTACCAGCTCTACAGCAGAGATGGGCTTCATCCAAATGGAGAAGGTGCAGCACTTTTGGGGTAGAAATTGATTAAAAGATTGGAGGAGCTTTTAATCTAAAATATGGGTGGAGGGAATAAAAATGTATATAATAAACAGAGAGCAAGTAACTACAGGAGCAATTACTATAGAGGGCAGTAATACAAGTTGGGGCAGAGGGCTCACTTCAGTCAATCTAATTAGTAATGTATCAACCGTACCAAGGTCAGATGAAGAAAGTAGTTGCACTTCGGTAATGAGCAATAATAAAACTCAAACCACTAGCACCAAACTAAAATGTATGTACATACATGCTAGAAGCATAGCAAACAAATTAGAGGAGCTTGAACTTATGCTACTCAAGGAGGACTATAATATAGTGGGAATAACAGAAACTTGGCTAGACAGCTCACATGACTGGGCAACTAATGTACAAGGGTACAACCTGTTCATGAGGGACAGGGTTGGTAGAAGGGGGGGAGGGGTATGCGCATATGTGAAAAACAATATATCTGTTCACATACGAGATTACCTCATGACAGAGAGTTGCGATGGTGTTGAGTCTTTGTGGCTAGAACTAGATAAGACTGAAGCTAGTTGTAAAACGAATTGTGCCTGTGTGTTATAAACCCCCGAACATAAGGGAAGAAGAGGAGGTTCACCTACATTCCCAAATAGAAATGGCTGGGAAGCAGGGAAATGTTGTTATAAGGGGTGTGACTTCAATTATCCGGACATTGAATGGTCAAATGGAACCGCTGATTCAATAAAGGCTGGCCGTTTTCTAAATCTGTTGCAGGACTGTCAGGGACCATAGCACCTCCAGGTGGCGCTGGAACCAGGTCCTGCAGTTCCTGCGCTAACCTGCAGGTGTTTCCAGGCAGCCAGGAGCTGCCAGGTACAGGACCACCACTGGGTGGTGCTGGAACCTGCAAGTACAGTGCTCCCCTGCAGGTGTCTCCCAGCTGTCAGCGATTATTCACCACCTGGTGCTACCTGGGAGGGTATGTAATCCCTTCCTGCAGTCTGGACTTTGGCTCAGTATTGTCGCCATTTCCTGAGTCCTGATGCCCCCTAGTACCCTGACCTTTTCCCCTTGGCTCCCCTTGTGTTGCCTTGCTTCCCTGATTTCTCTTGCCCTGTTGTCTGTGTTTGTATTTGTATTCAGTTAGCTGTTATTGGTTGTTTGTGGTTATATGATTTTGGTGTGTATAATAAACGGTATATAAGCTCATTGGCATTGTCTGGTGAGGTCATGCATTTGGTCCTCCCGTGGGGGTACCTGCATGCGGTGTGGGGACACCAGTGCACGGTATCGTGACAGGGACAATTTCATGGATCAGATGGTAGATGTCCCAACCAGGTAGAATGCTATACTAGATTTATTCATCACTAATAATACGGACCTAGTTGCAGATATAGCGATTAGATATACTGTACATTGGGTAATAGTGATCACAGGGTGATTACGTTTTATGTTGGGTACAGAAAAGAGAAGTGTGTTGGTTTGACAAGAACATTACATTTCAAAAAGGCAAACTTCAATAAGCTGCATCATCTAGTGTATGACAACAAATGGGACAATGTATTTCTGAAAACAAATACTTAGATTCAAATATGAATTGGCTTAAGAAGAATAAAAGAATGGGCCATGATTTAACATATATGACCTCTGCTCGGATGAATGGGACTTTGAAATAAACGTCCATATTGTCTTTGTCCTTGAAGATCTGAGAGCAATGTCAGAACAATAGTTTAAATTAGTTTGAAGTAGGGATGCACCGATACTAGTATCGGTGCCGATACCGAGTATTTGGGTGAGTACTCGTACTTGCCCAAATGCTCCGATACCTAGCACGAGTACTTCCTGTATCAGGCTGCCGGGGCAGCTCGTCATTACACGCTGCCCGTTTTCCTTATTGGCCGGGAAACTACTCCATGCTCTCACTTGTCATTTGTGATGAGAGAGCATGGAGCCGACTTCCCGGTAAATCAGGAAGCCGGGTAGCGTGTAATGACGCGCTGCCCGGCTTCCCCATTGGTCAGAAATCTAGCCAATCCGGAAGCAGGGTGCTGTGTAATGACACAGCGCCCGGCATTCTGATTGGCCGGGAAGCCGGCGTCATGCTCCCTCGTCATCTCATGAATCATAATATTAAGAAACTGAGCTAAAATCATTAGTTTGTATTGCTTTAGAAAAAATGTGACCTGGTCCTTTAAGAAAAAGTATCGGTAATTGGTATCGGCGAGTACTTGATCAAAAGTATCGGTACTCGTACACGGTCTTAAAAAAGTGGTATTGGTGCATCCCTAGTTTGAAGTATGTGAAGTAGGAATTTACTTGACTTAGTACTATTGCAAAACCCATATTGAGAGTATAGAACCTCATTACGTAGATGTGTAGTGAGAATAGAACTTCCATGTATATGACTTTATAAGGTTAGCTTATAGTTATTTTTAAGTTAGAATATGGATATAAGGACAGGGGACCTTTAAGGAAGGCAGGCATTACAGGGTCACACTCATTAACACATCACTACATACGACACTCACGTCACACGAGGAAGAGACTTTGCTATTACAGCTGTTGAAGACGATTATAGCCTTGAATCCTCATAAGCTAGACGATACACGAGGAAAGACTTCAGAAATCACTAACTTTGCATTAACTTTGAACTATATTTTGAATATCTTTTTGTTTATTCATTTTTGTAACTTATTTGTATTTATTTGACTTTATGCTCTTATATTAAAGTCACTCAAGTTTTCATTCAACTGGAAGCTCTTCTGCATTTCACAGAGATCACCTTAAGACGCTGATAAGTATAAGAGTCACTCAAGAAAATATATCTAACATTTTCTAACAATGAACACTGACGAGAAGTGGGATTGTTTTAGGAATACATTGCATAATGCTATTACCAAGTGCATACCATCGGGTAACAAAAAAAAAGATCAAGAACTAAGCCTGCATGGATAAATAAAACAGTAAGACAACACATCAAAGAGCTACATTCTCAGCCAGACATGATGCTCTCCCTTTCCAGCAGTTTTATCAGGCCCTTTATACTTCCACTACACAATATTCTGATGATGGCCTTTTGCCAGCTCTGTTAAAGACCGTCACTCGGTCGTCGGGCAAGATCCAAACCATGATACACCAAGACAATCAGGTTTTATGCCCAATAAATCTACGGCAATCAATATTCATAGACTATTTTTTAACATGCAGGCAATAGTGCCCTGTAATCCCTTGACATTGCCAAGGCCTTTGACAGTGTGGAATGGAAATACTTGAGGGTTGTCCTTTCCGCCTTTGGGTTTGGCCCTCGCTTTTGTAAGTGGGTGCAATTATTATACGATACCCCTTTGCCAAGGATCCGAGTAAATAACTTGCTTTCCTCTCCTTTCCCTTGTCAAGGGAACTAGACAGGGATGCCTCTTGTCACCCCTATTATTTGCCCTGGCCTTCGAGACGTTATTAGCCTTAATACATTCATCCTCAGAAATATCTGGATTTTGTTGTAGTGCGTCGAGGAGGAAAGGGTATCCCTGTATGCCGACGACACACTGCTGTTCCTAGCAGGTCATAACACTCGCTTCTTGCTGTTATGTCTCTACTTTCTGAATGTGGTAAATTTTCAGGGCTGCATGTTAACTGGAATAAATCTACACTTTTTCCACTAGACCCCATACTTAATCCGCTGCTCAGTTGAGTTGCACATGTACACATGGTCTCATCTTTGAAATATCTAGGGGTTCAAATATAAGCAAAACCTACTGACTATTTGAATAATAATCTCCCTATGATACAGAGATTTAAATCCAGATAGTGGTACTTTATATCCTTTTTAATACCTCTCTTAGTCTCAATAGTCTCTTTATTCACTTCCCAAGAGTTAATTTTTTAAATGTACAATTTAGACATGCTATAGCAATGCACCCAGGAATGTGTACTGTACTTATCCATTCCACTACTCTCTTAGATTCGCTATTTCAAGCCACTGCTACAAAATGGATAATCTCTACTCTGTATGGACACCTATTATCTCTTGTTGAGATATCCTTTGAAGTGTAGAATGGGATGGGCTTCAGACAGTTGTTTCTTGCACACAGAACATACCATACCCCAGAATGTTTACATAAAATTGGTCTTCGAGATGACTCCAAATGCCCAAGATGTAACTTTGAACTGGGCTCACAAATTCATTTACTCTGGCACTGCCTGAAATTGCGCACTATTGGTAGGAGATTCTGAGTAAGATAAATTCTGTATTTGGTACAACATCTATCCCCAATAATCATCTTGCAGCATATTGGATGTTTTGACTCCTCTGAGTTAAATAATTATACGGTCAATGCTTTGTCCAGGGTTTTATTTGCTGCTTGTAAAAAGCTGGTCCTGAAATAGATACCTCATACCCCTCCATCAGTGGAGGCCTGGATGGCAGAGTTAGATTATTTAATTTCTTTCAAAAAACGTACCTCTCAACGTAGGAGTTCCCTTGATAAATTCTATAGGATTTAGGATCGCTGGTATACTTAAGGGAGGTGTTTCTCCCTATATAAATATGTGACCGGATTTAGGGTTGCCACCTGTCTGGGATTTACCCGGACAGTCCGGTTTTTGAGTCTTATGTCCAGGTTTCAGGCCAGCTTACATCTGGACTAAAGACACTTAGTGCCAATACCGGCACGTTATATTTTTTGACAGATGCAGCTGACTGAGGTCCCCAGCAAGCACGGGACCTCAGGCAGCTGCATCTTCCAGTGAGCTGCGGGCGCCTGTAAACAGGCACCGGCCTGCACATCTCCTCCGGCTCCTTCGTGACAGAATGCTGCCCGCCTCCGGACCCCAGGTGAGACCCCTGCACTTCCTGCACAGCACTCCTGAAAGCCTGCATAGTCGACTTGAGACCCACCTGAGAGCCCACATAGCCCACCTAAGAGTCCACATAGCCCGCCTGAGAGGACGCATAGCCCACCTGAAAGCCTGCAGAGTCCACCTGAAAGTCTGCGCAGCCCTAGTGAGAACCCGCACAGGCCACCTGAGACCCTGGAGACATCAAGGCGCCACCCTGAAACAACACAGCGTATGTAGCTTCATATTATTTTGTATTGCTGTATAAGGTATTGCTGTGATTTGTAGTCCTCTGTAGCTGGTCTCCTTACTCCCTCCCTGGCTGTCTCTTCTTGCTCTTTCTCCTGGCTGCCTTTCCTCTATATTCTCCCCCCAAATAAATGGCCACACGCAGCGCTAGAGTGTTTGGGTTTCACTTGAAGAAAAGGTGGCAACCCTAACCGGATTGCATACTGTGCTGCATTTTGTACAAGGTTCTGATGTGTTACTTTGTTTGTTTCGGCCTGACACATTTTTTATTTTTGGTTTCGGTCTCAAAATTCCATTTCAGTGCATCCCTAATTCCTATACATCCCTAAACACAGCTACTTGTTAGTAGCCAGTACTGGTTGCTTTGAACTCTTTCTTCACATCCTGGTCTCTGATCTTTCTACAGTGACTTCAAGTTATATTATTTTGGTTGGAACACTCAAAATAATGCATGCCATGGCAACATTTACCACAAATGACCATGATTTACCATGAAACTGATATTTCTGCTCAAATTTACCTCTCTGGCCTAGTTTATATGCCTGTACTATATATCTTATTCCACTAGGTGGCACTAGATGACAACATATATACAGCTCAGTCAGCTTTACCATAAAGACAAACTTGTTTCTCAGATTGTATGTTCTATCTTCCAGTCTTCGTGCAAGTGAAGGTAATGAGTGGAGGGGATCTTTGGAGTTGTGTTTTCATTTTGTTCCTGTTTTGTGTATCTGGTTCACTTTTGTTGCTCTTTTGTTCTCTGCAGTGGGGTGGGTGTGCACATTGGGTTATCTTCAGTTTACTTACGGTATATGTAAAGACCCCGGTTGGTTTGTTCTTCAGAACCAAACCTATTCTTATATTGGACCTTTATCCCCTTTTACTAAAAATCACATCAACATGCTGCTCGGAATGCTGATTTAAAATCATCTTACATTCATTAGTTAGATAAGCTTGTTTTTAATTTACTTACAAATAGAGTTCATCTACTTCCTGGTCCAGTTCTGCACAAATAATGTATGTGTCCAAGCGTTCCATCCTGGTAAGGTTACATCATCAGAGCATTGCTGGGAAATCTCATCAGTAATCTTATAAGATCTCAGGGAAAGGCATTTTCCTCCCCTGGTCACATTTCCTAGGCACATGTGCCAGAGTTTCAGGAAGTAAAGCGAGAGCTAGTAATCTGTCCTTGGTTAACATGGCCACTGCCAGATGACTGGGAAAACTGATAATATTGTCCTCAACAATCTCACCCCACCCACATAAAACATCCCAGGTTTGGGAGGGGCTAAAGATCCCCTTGAACTCTGCCCCATTTCCTCCTTCTCCTCACTGCTAGAAACCCAATCCTATGTTCTTGTATTTATCCTTAGCCTCCTGCTGCCTTTGTCTCACGGGAAAGGAGGCAGTAGGCAAAGGTCCATTGCAACAAGTCTTCCTCTTCTTCCTGCTGCTGTGCCTCCGGTGCCCAGTTCATCAGCCCACTGAGTGTGTGATCCAAGAGGAATGCAAGAGGGACTGCATTATTAATCCCTACCTCATTGCAGTTCATTATTATGGTTGCCTCATCAAAAGGTACCACAATTCTGAAGTGTCCTGAATGGTGAGCCATTGAATGGGTAAAAAAAAAACCTCAGCTGTGCAAAGCCATCCTTTTACTATTTTTGCACAGGTACTCATTGATGGCATGCTGCTGCTAGTGCAGCATGGCACCACCAGGTTAAGGACAGGCACCACCAAGGTACATGTGTGATTTGTCCCAGGCAAAGGGCGGCAAGCAGGTTAGTGCTATTGTCTCAACAACCTTTTTTGGCTAAAGATGGCGTCACAGCAACTTTACCTGGGTAAAGATGGTGTGACATTAGCCACCTCTCAGCTTGGGTCTGGAGAGCTGCCAACACCTCTGGTCCAGTGTCCCCCCCCC
>NW_017307615.1:429032-436071 GCF_000935625.1 Nanorana parkeri
CCCCCCAGGCATTCCAGCTGCAACACACTATGGCAGCATTTATCTTGGGATACTGCATATGCTCTGGGGTATTGCTGCTTACAAGGATTTAGAGGATGACGCCACTGGGGAGTTGAGAAGAACAGGTGACTGCACTGTCAAAACTAGATAAGACATGTGGAGGTAACAATAGCTCCAGTGGTGTTCCCCATCCTGCATCCTTTCCAGCCTCCAGAACATTGACCCAGTGAAGGATATGAAGCATCCCTGCTTGTGCTTACTGGATCACATGGCAGTGGTCCCGTGTTCCCTGCCTATGACAGCATGGTCCAGTGACACAAACACATTACATTCCACATTATTATTATTATTATTATTATTATTATTATTATTATCATACAGATGTATACTGTATAGCAGCAACAGCTTGCACAGCGCTTTAGAAAATAAAGGGCGTTGTTACAGTTACAATTTAAGACAAGAGGGTTAGGCGGGCCCTGCTTATGAGAATTTACAATCTAAAAGGGATGGGCGAGTGATACAAAAGCTAGGGATTGTGTTGGGATGAGTTGTTTGAGAAAGTAAAATTTCAGTTGTTAGTTAAAGGCTGGATAGGCTTCCCTGGAGAGATGGTTTTCAGGGATCACCCAAAGGCAGACCGAGTACAAAATAGCTGTATAGGTTGGGGTAGTGAGTTCCAGAGGATTGGAGGGACTCTAGAGGAGTCCAGGAGGTGAGCATGGGAAGTGTTGACAGGGGAGCTAGAGAGCAGGTTTTGGGAGGAGCAAAGACGACAGTTTGGGCAATATCTTGAGATAAGGTTGATGATGTATCAGGGAGCAGAGTTGTATGGTGTTGTTAGTATTTTTAATTTTATTATCTGGGTGATCAGAAGCCAGTGAAGGGACTGGCAGACAGGGTCTGCAGTCCCTGAATGGTTGGTAAGCTGAATGTGTCTGGCAGCAGAATTCATGATAGACTGAAGGGGGGATAGCCTGTGGAGAGGTAGGCCAATAAGAAGGGAGTTGCAATAGTCAAGGCAAGAGTTAACAAGTGAGTGAATTAGTACCAAAATTTGGAGAGTGATTGGATGTAGAGCTGAAAAGAGAAGTCAGTGACCATTACACCTAGCGTGAGGGGAAGAAAGGATAGTTGTGCTGTTGATCGCAAATTGAAAAGTCGGATGAGAGGGCACGGAGGGGATTGACTTTTAAGAAGTGATGTGACATCCATACTGATATGTCAGTTAGTAAATTAGTGATGTGCAAAAAAACACTAAACACCAAAGCACTAAACATCAACTCTCTTTTAAATTAGAAAAAATTGAAATAAATGCAAAAAGTGAAATAAAAGAGAATAAAAACCACACGACTAGTTTATGCTGACACACAAATAAACGACTGTTAGGTCTCTAGGCGGGCGGGGTACCCAAAAATATATAGCCAGCCACAATACAATCCACAGTAACTTAGAGCAATAGCATAGGACTGTATAGCAACTGTCCCTACACATTAGCTCTCCCTAATCTTTATCTGGTTCTGATAAAATGTTGTCAAGTGATAATGACCATAAACACTCCCAGAACCGTGAACCTTGAATACCCCAGTTTTGCTGTGAACCAACTGTGTGGTGAATCCGAACCTCATCCCTAATCTTGCTTAGTACAGCAGATTTGTTACAAAAGAAATAATATTGTACTGTAAAGGAACTGTTTGGTACTGTATCATTTAATGTATGATATTTGAATACATGACATTTTATTACAGTTGGAGTTTGTTTACTTATTGAAAATTGATAAACAATAATAAAAACAAATGTAACATGCACCAGTTTGTATTTGAGTAATTAGGTTTTTTTATATTTTTGGGACTGTAACAAAGAGTTTCTTGGTTTCATACGCAGTTAGTCATCATAACCAATAAGTCCAACCAGGGCAGTTTCATAATTTCCACTGGTTTCTGTCTACAAGTCAAAGAAAAATATAAATTTAATATCACATTCAAAATACAAATAGCAGTATTGTCAATGGTAGAGTTATGAAATGGTAAAAATACATTTCTCTATTACTTAAAACACAAAAATGGAACATTCTAAAGGAGTAGAATGGTAATGTTGAAAGAACTATGTTAGCCCGCTACATAAGAAGGAAGCATGGGTCATACCATACAATCATGTAGTCCAAAAACGTCACCAGCACTCCAGTTTAAACGTGAAAAAAGATCAATTTAATGACACATATTTGTCATACAATGCAAGCGCTTTCAGGGACTTACAGGGTCCCATTCATCAGGTTCAGAGGCCCCGAAAGCACTTGCATTGTATGACAAATATGTGTCATTAAATTGATCTTTTTTCACGTTTAAACTGGAGTGCTGGTGACGTTTTTGGACTACATGTTATTGCACGGTGCCATCCGTGGTCATGTTATTGCACAGTGCCATCCGTGGTCATTTCAAGCACCCACCTGGACCAGACAGGTTTTCATTACTACCCGGTAAGGAGTGCAGCAAGATATATCAATACATACCATACAATCATCACGCATGGAGGTTTTATACAGCTGGTGATACTGAGCTTTAATTGATTTCATGTCAACCTCGGAACGTGATATTATCACCCTGTTCAGGATTTTTTCACGAGTCCCCAAGCCCTGTAAAAAAATGATCTTGATTAATTTAAATAATTTAATGGTTATGCTTATTGATATATTTGTACATTATTTCCATGACAACTAATAATCTCTGACCCCTTCTGGAATCCGCACTGACCCCCCCTGGAGCCCGTACTGAGCCCCCCCAGAGGCAGCACTGACCCCCCTGGAGACTGCACTGACCCCCTGGAGACCACACTGACAGATTGAGAGCCTGCACTGATATCATGGAGCCCGCACTGACTGCCTGAGAGCCGGCACTGACCGCCTGGAGCCCTCACTGACCGCCTGGAGCCCATGCCGACCCCCCTGGAGCCCGCACTGATCCCCTGGAGCCCGCACTGATCCCCTGGAGCCCGCACTGATCCCCTGGAACTTGCACTGACCGCCTGGATCCCTCATTGAGCACCTGGAGCCCATACTGACAACCTGGATCCCTCACTGACTACCTGGATCCCTCACTGACCACCTGAGAGCCCGCAGTGACCGCCTGAGGGCCCACACTGACCGCCTGAGAGCCCACACTGACCACCTGGAGCCCGCACTGACCACCTGGAGCCCGCACTGACCGCCTGAGAGCCCACACTGACCCTCATAGAGCCGCACTGGCCACCTAAGAACCTAAACAGCCTCCTGAGAGCCTGCACAACCTCCCTAAATCCTGCACAGCTCTCTTGAGACCCTGGATACATCAGGTCGCGAACCCGGAGCAATGCAGAGTATGTAGCGTCATATTATTCTGCATTGCTGTGCTTTACAATGTATTGCTGGGATTTGTAGTCATCTATAGCTGATGGTATTATTCTGCAGTGCTTTACAGTGTATTGCTGGGATTTGTAGTCCTCTATAGCTGGTGGTATTCTGCATTGCTCTGTAATGCATTACTGGGATTTGTAGTCCTCTATAGCTGGTAATTTTCTGAATTCCTGTGTAATGTATTACTGAGATTTGTAGTCCTCTATAGTTGGCGGTATTCTGCAATGCTGTATAATGTATTGCTAAGATTTCTAGTCTCTCTACAGCTTGGAGTCAATGGCAGAACTACCAGGGCTGCAGCTGCAACCGGGCCGTGGCGCTCCACCACTGACTCCAAGCTGTAGAGAGACTACAAATCATAGTCTGGACAGGAGGAAGAGGGCCCTGGTGACCGTTGCCATTTGCATAAAAAGGCCCACCTAAAATCCTCAGCACCAGGCCCGTGATGTTCTTAATACGACCCTGCCTAGCAGTAACATCATTATGCAGCAATGTTGCCAACCAGTATTATAAATGTACAGTTCCTTTGCCAAACAAACTTATAGCTGTTCCATAGGATTAAATTACATTGCTCTGCTCTGTTTTCTCCAGCAACAGCAATTAGAAGACTCAGAGGCAGGACAGCACAATATACCAGCAACAGTAAAAGAGTAAGTGGCAGGATCACTCTCTCACACCGCTAAATACCGATGCGTTTACATGGGTGAAAAAATAAGAATTTATGACATGCCATCAAGGTATCCCAACATTTATATTTAAAGATGAATTTACAAAAAAGTAAAGATATTTAAAGATAATCTTACAGGCTATAAATATTTATACAAAATAATATTGTAGATTGCCGATCCAGGGAATTAGATTGTTTTTGTGATCAGGAAGGAATTTGTTCCCTGTGAGAACAAATATAATAATGCTTTTAATGGTTTTGTTAACTTCCCCTCAATCACCTGTGGGTTAAGGGTTCTGCAGATGCAAGGTTTTTACATTTATTTTTGTCTATTAGGTGAATTCAAAGGACTTTTTTCAACCTGACTAACTATGTAACATTTCCTGAACAGAGGGTGCCATGGTGTATTAACACCCAGACATGTTAGGCCTCATAAACACAGCATATGTCAGTGAATTTGCAATGAACAAATGTAATTGAAAGGTAGAATATCTAATGCATCTGTGTGGTTTACTAAATTGATGATGTTTGCAGATCATTATATAGAACTAAGGTTATACAGCTTTACACTACTTTATGGAAATTGCATGTGACATTTCTGAGCAAAATAAAATTAGCTTTAGTGTTACCTTCATTGCAAGTTGCACTTTTTCTGCAAAGTAACCTGGTTTGTTCATAGCATATTTTACTAAAAAAAAAATACAAAAAAAATGTGCATTTACATGTTAAACTCAGTAAGCACATATTTATATAATACTTGATGGTTTATGATGATATTTGTAAGCCAATAAAAGAAAATTGAATTTGGAAGTTCATAATGAATTATATCACTAAATCATAGTCTGGACAGGAGGAAGAGGGCCCTGGTGACCGTTGCCATTTGCATAAAAAGGCCCACCTAAAATCCTCAGCACCAGGCCCGTGATGTTCTTAATACGACCCTGCCTAGCAGTAACATCATTATGCAGCAATGTTGCCAACCAGTATTATAAATGTACAGTTCCTTTGCCAAACAAACTTATAGCTGTTCCATAGGATTAAATTACATTGCTCTGCTCTGTTTTCTCCAGCAACAGCAATTAGAAGACTCAGAGGCAGGACAGCACAATATACCAGCAACAGTAAAAGAGTAAGTGGCAGGATCACTCTCTCACACCGCTAAATACCGATGCGTTTACATGGGTGAAAAAATAAGAATTTATGACATGCCATCAAGGTATCCCAACATTTATATTTAAAGATGAATTTACAAAAAAGTAAAGATATTTAAAGATAATCTTACAGGCTATAAATATTTATACAAAATAATATTGTAGATTGCCGATCCAGGGAATTAGATTGTTTTTGTGATCAGGAAGGAATTTGTTCCCTGTGAGAACAAATATAATAATGCTTTTAATGGTTTTGTTAACTTCCCCTCAATCACCTGTGGGTTAAGGGTTCTGCAGATGCAAGGTTTTTACATTTATTTTTGTCTATTAGGTGAATTCAAAGGACTTTTTTCAACCTGACTAACTATGTAACATTTCCTGAACAGAGGGTGCCATGGTGTATTAACACCCAGACATGTTAGGCCTCATAAACACAGCATATGTCAGTGAATTTGCAATGAACAAATGTAATTGAAAGGTAGAATATCTAATGCATCTGTGTGGTTTACTAAATTGATGATGTTTGCAGATCATTATATAGAACTAAGGTTATACAGCTTTACACTACTTTATGGAAATTGCATGTGACATTTCTGAGCAAAATAAAATTAGCTTTAGTGTTACCTTCATTGCAAGTTGCACTTTTTCTGCAAAGTAACCTGGTTTGTTCATAGCATATTTTACTAAAAAAAAAATACAAAAAAAATGTGCATTTACATGTTAAACTCAGTAAGCACATATTTATATAATACTTGATGGTTTATGATGATATTTGTAAGCCAATAAAAGAAAATTGAATTTGGAAGTTCATAATGAATTATATCACTACACATAGGGATATACACAAGTAAGACACAAAACATAGCTTCTCAGCCAGCGGTGTATCTATCTATTTTGTGGCGTCACTCGAACCTGCCGCCCCCAACAGCAATCGACCCCCCCGCCCGGAAGACTTTCTCCGGCCGCACGTGAATACACTCGTAACGGCAGCCACCAAAAGAAGCACGGAAAGACTCCCTACGGCCGCCCTCAACAGCAACACATACCCCCCCGACCCCCTACTGCCCCCGGGAAGACACTCACTACGGCCGTGCACAGCAAACCCTGCCACCCGGTGCTGATATGCACTCTTAACGTTGATACAGTCACAGAGCTGCAGTGGCCGTCGGCTGCTCTGCAGTCTTCGGGTAAGTACCGCTCTCCACCACCGAACAAAAACGAGCTCCCGGGGTCGCGCTGTATCCCTCTTTCCACACCGTAGAACAAGGCGTTTGACTACGGCCACCCTCCAGCAAGGTGCCGCCCTAGGCAAACGCCTTGTTTGCCTCGCGGTAAATACGCCCCTGTTCTCAGCCATTTGAGACAAGATCCTGGCTATTTAGATAAACTTCTGTCCAAGGGTGTCCATATACTGTATAACCTTTATCAGGGGTCTAGAAATCGGAAATCATAACTAGAAATCATTTTGTATGGGCCCTGTGATTTCTAGTTATGTACCTTGCAGAGACCACCTGAGATGCCAAACAGCCCACCTGAGAGTGACCCTGCACAGCCTGCCATAGACTCTCTATGGTGGGCTCTGCAGGGTCTCAGGTGGGCTGGTCACACCCATGCACACCTCTTACCCGTCAGCCCTGATCCGCTGTCCACCTCCTCCTCCTGCACAGGGCCCCGCCTCCTCTTCCATCGCCAGGCCCTGTCTCCTCTTCCATCGCCGGGCCCTGTCTCCTCTTCCATCGCCGGGCCCCTCTTCATCTGACATCACCTGCCTCGCCTCCTCTTCCGTCGCCGGGCCCTGCCTGCTCCTCCGCTGCCGACGCCCGGCCCAGCATCATC
>NW_017307615.1:436496-440242 GCF_000935625.1 Nanorana parkeri
CAGCATCATCCACCATAGCAGCTGGCTGTCACTGTCACAGCAGCGGCTGTGAGGAGGAACGTGCCGCTGCAAAGATCACTGACAGCGACACGTTCCTCCTCACACCTGCCAGTGACAGCCAGCAGCCTGAGATCCCATAGCGACCCAGGCGGCCCGCACGGCATGTGGGGGATGCCCTGGCCGAGCCCCCCCGTGCCCTGGGCCCCATAGCGGCCGCCTGGGTCGTTATGGCGATTGTTACGCCACTGACCCTGATCTTTAAGGTGATATGGCCTTGTCATTCTTGGATCCTGTAAGGTTGCTGTATGGGGTATAATAATAAAAGAGTTGTTGAAATAATTTACCTAATGGAAAACTTGCTGAAGTAAGATTCAGCAGGATTCCTCCAGTATTTCCTGTCAAGACTAACTCTATGGTTAATACAGGGTTCACAGTGTCAATCTTGTTTGATCACATTTTTCCAGAGCAAATCTTAATAGTACAGTAGCAAATATGTTTTACCTTAACTTGAATCTTTTGGGAGAATCTTGTTAAATCTCAGGCCTTTGATTTACAGAAAAAAAAAAAAAAAAGCTATGTGCCCCCACTCACAGAACTAACCAGTCTGGTACATCAAGCATGCAGGCTGGTTTGCTCATGTCAAGGGAGTGGAGAGCGTGTTGCCCAACCTGCTATGCTGATACCAGCCCACATGCCATTCAGCACTGGGTAGTGTAATAAGAGTGCTTCCCCAAGAAAACTGGACCCTCCTTTCCCCAAAGCAATGTTGCACTGATGGTATGGATTACTGGACTATTTGGCTGCCCTTGTGCCCAGTGGGGTTATTGGCAAGAGTAAGGCTAACTGTATAACCAACCTGCCTCACTATGGGGGGCAAGTAGGTGCTGACTCACTACTTGGTAAACTAATTTTAGGGTTTTCTCAGACCCCTAAATCATTTCACCAGTGCATGTAAATAAATGTAAGATGTAAAAAAAAAACACACCACACAATAAAAATGCTTCAATTATTTTTTTGTGTTGCCACATCCAGTGTAATTTGTATTATTTCTGCTGTTTCAGTTACAATGCATATATATATTACTGCATTTCATTGTGTTATGCTCTATCTCTAGCTACAAGTGTAAGATTAGCATTGTTACAGCCTAATCTGTGCATACTTGGCATCTTCCACTTCACCCCTACTCTTTCCACTTCACCCCTAAACTTTCCCAGCAATGCTTTGTAATCTCTCTTTCTACATCACCCTCTCTGAGGTAAGAGGGTCTCTGTTATGCTGTGAATGGCAAATATAGGAATGTCCCTTTTCACTCTAAGAATGACAAAGGGGTCTATTCACTAAGCTGCCGAGGGCAGCCGAGTGAACAACCGACCCCAAGTGAAGTGAGCCGAACAACACAAAAAAAGTAAATAGTAAATGATTGTGTGGAGCTAGTAATGACAGCTAGCTCCGGCCAACAGATTTCTATTGGCCGGCGGTTCTGCTGCCGTCAGAAAAAAAAAAAAGCAACTCTCCCGGGCGCTCTGGGAGTCTCCCGCTCCGGCCGCCCTGGAGAGAAACACTGCTTTTTCTTTTTTTTTTCTTTATTCTGACACGGATTTTGAAGGAGAACTGCAGCAGAGGGCGGGTGCAATGCTAGTTTACTATTGGCTATTGCAAATTGAAATAGCCAATAGGAATGTAGCAATGCCTTCCTATGGGCAAAATTATTATTATTTTTTTCTATTCTGACACGGCTCCGTGTCAGAATAAAGAAAATAAAGGAAAAAGCAGTGTTTCTCTCTTGGGCGACCGGGAGCGGGAGACTCCCGGAGAGCCAGGGAGAGTTTGCTGTCTGGAGATCAGTGTCCCTGGTTAGCTGGTAACCAGGGACGCTGATCTCTCTGCAAGTGGCCAGAGCCAGCCGTAACATCACGCCTGGCTCCGGCTTTCAGCCGCTCGGCTGAGTTCGGGAGCTGTACGGGCTATAGTGAATAGCCCGTACAGCAGCCCTTCGGTTCTACTGAACTGAAGGGGTCCTGGGGCCGAAGCTAGCCGAAGGATCGGCCGAAGCTACGGCTAGATCCTTCGGCTGCTTCGTGAATAGACCCCAAATAATCACATCCTATGTATTGAGAAGGCAAATAAACGACATTGGATTCTACTCTGAGTCTTCTTATCGAGTTGGACACTATCTGTGAATATCACCAAGTCAGTAGGTTGTCATACTATCCGTACAGATGAGTCTCAGGAAGGTATGTGCATATACATAAAGCGGTGGTTGTAACAGAATATTTTTTTAAACTAATATTTACCTTTCCAGGTTCCAGAGATGTTCAAATATGTCCCACAGCATTCTTCCTATCCAGTGCTGGCAGGTCAGAAGAAGGAGAAATGTAATCCTCCATCCTCACTGCTTAAACTCATTTGAACACTGTCAGTATTTTCACATTTACTGTATGTGTATTTAAAGATAAGGTATGTACAATTCAGGATATGATTCACAGGGGTTTACTTATAGAATTTACAGTGTTGAAGTGGTGTTTACTTTGCATACCCAATCATGTGCAGGTTTGTGCTCTGCTTATGAATGGAATGGACTTTTTTTGGCTAGGTAAACATTTGTTGTGCCTCTAGTATCTCTGATAGTAATTAATCAAGTGCTAACACATACCAATAGCTACCAAGCACTTCTCGATGTCTCCCTTTAGCTCCAGATCCATTGCCTTATTGAGATCATGTTTGCTGTATGTAGCATACTTTTTAAACACTGCACAAAAAAATGAAAAAATAAAAAAATGTGTTACTTTGATAGATATACACAACATGCAGACACATTTTGTTCCTACCTTTAGGCTCATTCCACAAACATTATGAAATAATGTCTCCTAATTTTACTTGAATGAAAGTGAGGTTCAACCAACTGCAGTGCTCACAAGCCACCTCTATGCTCTCCAGGCCTCTCAGCCTGCTTCAGTAACCCTTATCCCAATTCAGCCCTTAGGCTCCCCAGTCCCACCAAGAGCCCAAATCCCACCCTAAAGGCCCCCCCCCCCCCATTTATTTTTACTCACCCTGACACAGACAGAGGGATATATTTTTGCTAAAAATAACCAATACATTTTTTGGAGAAATTACTGGTGAAGAAAATGTGTTAACAATTACATCTAATTAGATTATCCTAAAATAAACCTAATAAGCTGTTGTGACAAAAACAATTATAAAAGCATATGATGTAAACATCGCTAAACTGATCATTGCAAACACAATACAATATTCCAAAATAATCAATACAATACAATTCCTATATATCTATATCACAAAAAAATGAAAAAGTCTTAATTTCCATAAATCATCTTTATTTGCAGATTTTCTGGAAATATAGATTTTTTTTATTTTTGTGATTCAGATTATATAAGAATTATATTAAATTGATTATTTCGAAATATCGTATTATGTTTGTTTGCTGTTTACTATCATTCATTGTTTACCTTGTTGTAAGTGTGCGAAGCTTCGAGTGGTGAGGATGTTAATGAATACAGAAGCATCTGCTTTCTTCTGCTTTTCTCCAGCTTCATACAAAGCCTGATAACAATACCAATGTCAGGCAGTTAAGGCAGTGCATAAAACATAAACCTTTAGAAATATAATATATCTTACAATAAATAGGAAACACTCTTTAATATAAATTGTACCTTTGCATCTTGGTCAGCAAGAGCTGCATTAACATAGCAATCTTCACTGCGGGTTCCCTGCAAGCAGATTTT
>NW_017307615.1:440554-442668 GCF_000935625.1 Nanorana parkeri
CTGCAAGCAGATTTTTTTAAATATTATATATTTATATTATATATTTTTCAAAATGTTGTTTTTTATTATTGATATTCATATATACATTTTCATATCTGTAATAAAATCTCACAATGAAGCTGATTTGCTAAAGAAATTGAGAATCTAGACTAAATATATACAGCATATTGTTCCTGTGTTTACTTTGAATAACAATCAGATGCAAATGAAATAAATAAGAATTTGTTTTTTACATGACTGGATAATTGAAGTAAATATTTACACAATTTAATGAGTAATGATTCTCAACTTCTTTAGTAAATCAACCTCAATATCTCAAAGTTGACTATACCTTTAAAAGAGCAACTATGGCCTTTTGAAAATCTCCAGATGTGTCATCTATGATATCTTTTTCAAGATCAGTTTTGAATTCTGGGGCAGAAAACATAAATAATATGAATTTCACATAATTATAATGGTCACAGTGTAAATTAAATGTTTGTTCTTATCAAATACCAAACAATTAATAGAGTTTTTAGTAAATACAACCTTTTCATAATAAATATGTCTGCTTTATGGCCTTTTAGCAAATAATATTATTATTATTATTATACAGGATTTATAAAGCGCCAACAGTTTGCTCAGGGCTTTACAATATAAGGAAGACATTACAAACACAATACAATACAATTCAAGACAAGGGCAATATTTATCAGTAACCAAAGCAGAATAATTTAACTAGCTCATGTATTTTCCCAAATGAATTGACATGGTTTGAGCTACAGCCTGTAATCTGTTGCTTGTATTTTATAATAGTTGGCCTTATTATGCCATTTATTAAAAAATCTACTAAAAAGTCCTCTTACATTGTGCCGTGTTTGCATGTTCCATTATTGTTATATCATAACAGTAGAATACAGTCCAAGTAGCTCTGCAACAGCTGCAGCAGCTTTGAGCACAAAGGATACTATCTAGGCTTTATGTGTATGTTTGGGCACAATTAAAAAAACATATTCAGTACATTTTTGCAGCATATGCACATTCTCCATGTTTTATCAGTTTAAAATGCTGAAACTACAAAAAAATACCTGTTGATCTGCCAGAAATCCAGTGTGCCCCAAACATCATCATTGATCTGACAACACAGTGCTTCTGCTGCCCTAAAATCCCAACCAGCATTGTCAGCCCTGCCTGCTGCACTACAGAATTCCACCTATCCCCCATCCTCTCTGCCCCCCTCTACATGCATATGTTTGTTTCTTTCCCAGCAAAATCATGTTGATGCCTTAACTACCAATATTCTGCCCACACCCCATCTGTAGAGAAAGTGCTCTTGGGAGGTGTAGCTCTGGGGGAATTGAGCTCTAAGTAGCTGCCTCTGCAAGACCTTTACAAGCCTGGTGTAATAAAAGCTATTTTCACCCTGTGTGCATCTCTGTGTTTATTGCTAACTGTCTATAGGCAGTCATTAGGAGAGCCAGGTTATCTCTGTTTTTTCTGCCTTATCAGCAAAGAGGAACTGAATACTGGACAAAAACTCTAACTTGCCTAGTGGTTGCAGCTGGAGCCAATGCCAGTCTTTGCTACTCCGTTGAGTAGCAAAGCAATCAAAAACAAAACTATAACTGTGAAGATAAATCATGCATAGTAATATAAACTCTACCTACATATAGAATCTCAGAGAATATTTAACCATACTAACATAATTACATACAAAACATACATATTTTGCTTTTATCCAACTATTACTTCGGCATGCTATGCTGTCATAATTTTGGGGATTTTTAAATCCCCCTCTTGTAAAAATGCAGATTTGCTAAATTCATTTTTTCTACTTACCGTATTTTTCTCTCCATAAGACGCACTTTTTTCCCCCAAAAGGCGGGGGAAAATGTGTGTGCGTCTTATGGAGCGCATCCCTATTGCCCGACGCCCGGAACATGCAGTTTTGGGCGCCGGGCGAGCAGTTTTCTGAACATTTAGCTAAATGTACAGTGGGAGCCGCTGCTCGTTTAATACAAGTGATCTATTCAGATCACTTGTATTAAAACCGAGCGGCAGCAGCGATCGAATTTGCCAACCCCCCCCCCCCCCCCCCGGGGTTACCCCGGCGCACGGTACCACCAACAAACACC
>NW_017307615.1:442763-465368 GCF_000935625.1 Nanorana parkeri
TTACCATGGCGATAGGAGCTCACCATAGAGCCCCTAGAGCAGACAAAGAACGTCAGTTCTTCGTCTGCTCTGTGTGATCACTGAGACCGTGGCACTGTAGTCACAGCGCCACCTGTCTCAGCGGTCACTAACTGCAGCTTCTGTAACAGCTTCTGTCACAGAAACTGTCACAGAACCTGCCTGCGTCCTATGGTCCGGTGCGCCTTATGGAGTGCAAAATACGGTATTTCATATACACTACAAATTTTAATTCTATTTTTTTTTCCAAAATTGATTTTTGAAGAAATAACAGGCATATCAAATGCAACAGAAAAAGCAATATCTCAAAAAGGTAGAAATACAACAGTTCACGAGTGACCCACGTCAAGCGTTATGACTATCAATCATCACTTTGGTTGGTCGAAGTATCTAGTGAGCTATTGTACAAGAAGAGAACAGAGGAAGGAAAAGGGATCTAGGGAGGGAAAGGGAAGAGGTAAAACCCATTAACATTAGCACCTTAAGGGATCCACATTTTCCACTTTCTGTGAAACAGTGGCAGCGTACCGTTTTAAAACGCATGTAGCCGCTCAAATTTGTAGTGTAATGTTAAGATTTGATGTGTTTCGCTCACAGAGACACTTAGCGGGCTTCTCCAATGCTTAACAATGCTAAGTTGAGCAGCCAACAGAGCATGGACAACCAGCGCACGAAAATGAACAGGTAATCTATCTATGCTTAGAAGCAAAAGTCCCAATGCTGGATCATGGTCAGTCATAGATGAAACTATTCTAAAGATGCCATTCCAAAAGCTCTTCAATAATTTACAGCTCCACAGTGTGTGAAGAAGCGTACCTATTTGCCCGCACTGTCTCCAGCACAGTGCCAAAGTTGTCAGGGAGAATTTCGATAAGCGATATGGCGTGAGGTACCAAGCGCACTTAGATATTTTATGGAACAGCTCCCACAGGTCAGCATTTTTGGTAGCGAAGTGGATGGAGTTGCAGGGGGCTGTCCATTGTTCAGGGGAAAATGACATCTCCAGTTCCCTTTCCCATGCTACAAAGGCTGGCAGTTTAATAAAGGTTTTTTTCCTTTGTAGGAAATTGTAGATCAATGATATACCCCCCTTACGGACGGTAGTAGATGATAGGTATTGCCAAATCTGCGCTGGCACCCTAGGCCACACAGATAGAAGGGAGGGAAGCGCATGGGCAAGTTGTAGGTAGGTGTAATAGTCCCTTGAAGTGAGACTGTATTTGGAGAGTAAGTGCGGGAAAGGTCATATTTTGAGGTCATGGAGCAGATCATGGACCCAACAAACTCCCCGTCTCACCCAATGTGTGTGAGGACAATCAGGAATAATTAGGGCCAGGGCTGAAATAGGAATCGGAGTAACCAATTGGTCTGAGGGGGTCAGCTGGAGCATGGATAGACTCCAGGCTTGTATTGTAGCTCGGATAGGAGGTGAGTATTGTGTCCTGGGAGTGGAAGAGGAGGTATGGAAGAGCACTAAGGGACCCAATGGGGCCCCTTGAGCTAATTTAGCGGAGTTGGGAAATCACTTCTATTTTTTTATTATTATTATTGTTATTATTATCAGGCCTCAAAATTTCCACTCGCCCCCTCACAATTGGCGAGTGAAAATTGCGTGGGGGTGAGTGGAATGTCATGGGGGGGGGGCGCCGCCGACAGAACCAGGGGGAGTTAACTACCACCACTTCCTTAGTGGCGATCGCTCTCTTCAGTGCTCTCTTCTCATCCTCGGCCGCTCTGTAGCTGCAGTGGCCGAGGATGAGAGGAATCAGTTCTGCTGTCTTTCCTTCGGCTCTTTCAGCCACCTGCAGCTTCCTCCACCCACCTCAGTTGCCATAGGCTGGGAGGAAGCCTGCAGAGTTACTAAATGTATGCAGCGTGGGACCTAAAAAGAGAGTTTATTTCTGTACATAAGGATAAATCTCTGTGCCCCACCACCACCACTACCAGGAGAGGAATACGATCAGCTATGTGCAATGTAAGTCCCTGTTCTTTCTTCCTTACACCGCTGACCTCTGCACTCTGTCTTACATTACTGACCTCTGCACTCTGCGTTACATTACTGATCTCTATACTCTGCGTTACATTACTGACCTCTGCACTGTGCATTACATTACTGACCTCTGTACTGCTGACCTCTGCGTTACGTTACTGACCTCTGCACTGTGCATTACATTACAACACTAAGTCCCTGTTTATTCTGCTTTACACTGCTGACCTGTGTACTGCTGACTTCTGTACTGTGTGTCACACAGTTGGCCTCTGTACTGTGCGTTGTTACTGATCTCTGTACTCTGCTTCACACCGCTGGCCTCTGTACTCTGTGCCACACCGCTGGTCTCTGTACTCTGCGTCACACAGCTGGCCTGGCAGAGTTAAGGCCAGGGCAGGGTAGGGGTTAGGTGGGGCAACTGGTAGTGAGTAACTTTCAAGGCCTGGCTAGTAACTCAGGACTTGAAATTTTGAGCCCTGTTATTATTATTTTTGTTATTACTATTATTATTATTATGACAATATTCACAACAGCTACAGCATCAATAAAATATAATTGATTTATGTTGTCGATGGACCAAGTACCTGCACTGTACACTTTCTTGATTTGTGGTAATTGCTGGTTAGTTCTTGTCACACAGATTTCAATGATGGTGTCCTCATCTGTTCCAAGACCCTATAAAAAATAACATACATTTGTATCGCAGTGTTTCTGTCATAATAATATTTGGGTTGTGTAATGTGATTTTGCTGTTAGGTCACCTATCACCTATTAATTCACCTTTCAAATGACTTTAAAGAAAAACCCTAGGAAAACCTTTTCTTCAGTGTGACTACCATTGCACTGCAAGGGTTAGTGCTTGTTTTAAAATAACAAAGTTATACTCACCTGAAGCTTTTAGCTGGAATCTTCCTCAGCGTCCTTATGTCTTTACACTGTGTATAGAACGTGATGATTTACGGGACCTTAGACTGCTGCAGAGGTGAGGGAGAGAGGCTGGAAGATCGGTCTAAGAAAAAAGCTGGCTCGGAGTACTGTATGAATATAGCTTTTTTTTTTTGACCCTAGACAAAAACAAGCAGTTAACCCTTGCAGTGCAGTGGTAGCCCCACTGCAAGGGTTAATACAATTTGTTCCTGTAGTTCTTCTAATATTATCCTATGATAGTAGGGCTGATCTCTTTGAGATAATATTCAAAATGCCAGCCTACATATTTTAAAGTATATGTGAACTCTAATATGAATATAAACATGACCTCTTCCAGCACTGAAAGGAAGCCATCCACTACAGTGAAAGCACATGGCAACATCACAAGAAGTGACATCCGTGCCTGTCACTGTATACTGTATACACTGTATACACTGTATATCTACTAGTGGGAAAACCTCCCTCAGAGAAGATTACTCTATTGCTTGGAAACCTTGCACAGATCACATTACCCTAACTGTGAAACAAGAAGACACACAGACGCAGAGTGTGAGCATATCCGTCTGCAGATTTCTCTCAGCAACACACTTACAAGAGTGAAATCATCACCACTGTCTTGAAATGCTCGAAAGCATTGTCACCGTCAGAACAGAAATGGTTGTATCTGACAGGATCAGGTAACATTATAAAAATGACAGAGAAATTAAAATTATTTTTAGCTGGGGGCCTGGGGCAGATGACAGGCGCATGACTGACATTGTATAAAGTTCTACTTTAAGTGCCTGTTCACACGACGTCCGTTTTGTGTGCTGACCTGATCAGTACGCTCCTGCACTCAAAATGCATCCCAATGTATCCCTATGTGTTTTATGGGCTACAGTTCTCACGTTCAGGTTACGACAGAAAAATACTGCATGTCACATTTTGTACGGTCAGCAAACGCGTCAAAAACGCACTGCACTGCAGCTAACATACTAACAGCCCCATATACTGGAACGCATCCAAAACATGGCCAAAACGCACTGCATCAGTAGCACCGCGTCTGCAGATCAGGACCTGATCAGGAAATGGAACTCATGTGAACAGGCCCTAAGGTTCACATACACTTTAACCCCTTCATGAGGCCTTTTTTTCATTTTTTGCACCCATGTTATATTCCACATTTTAGAAATGAAAATTACTTAAAACCCCAAAACATTATATATTTTCTGAAAGCCAAGACCCTAAGACCATATAGAATATCGTGGTGGCAGTTGCAAATTTTTATGTTGCACGATATTAGCGCAACTCCTTATCAAACCCCAAAATGTTGTGAAAACTGTACTTAAATGCCCCAAAACACAATAAAATACCCATCTTTTTAATAAAATATAAATGATGAGGTTACAACGATAGATACCCAACATTCTCAGGTTAAAAATTGTGTGCGTCCGTGAAACGGCGACAAACTTCAGTACCCCAAAAAGTCCATAGACGCTGCTTTAAAAGCCCCCGCAGGTCATCAATTTAGAGATACCCAAAAATACTGGCCCTAGAATTATTGTTCTCACTCCAGTGTGAGCGGCGATACCCAACATGTGTAGCGCGTTCGTCGCTTTCATATGTAGCCGCACCCAACGTGTTTTTACGTGGTGACGTGCTTGCTCGCGGGGGCCTTAAAAAATATTTTTACATTATTTTTTGATTTATTTTATTTAATTTTAAAAACGTATTATTATTTTTTTACTTTACTTTGATTGCTATCACATAGGGGAGGCTTACAAGCCCCCCATGTGATAGCAGATGGTGGTGATAGGTGCTCTTTAAGGTGATGCTGGGGGTCCAAAGTCACCTAGTGTCACCTTTACACTCCAAATAAGCTGATCGCACTTCAATAGCTTATAGCTGTGCTTCCGAAGCCCAGCACTGACAGCTATGGGACCGGAAGTGATCCAATCTGCATCGCTCCTGGCCCCATACAACGGGGAGGGGATCGACAAACGGAGGTTCGTCTATCTCCTCCCCAGCTCCCTGCCGACATAAGAGAAGCCGGTTCCGGGCCTGTAGGAGGGGCAACGGAGCCCAGGAAGCACACCCCCGATGACAGCGACGTACACTGTACGTCGTCAGTTATGAAGGGGTTCAATATAACTCTATTTTATCATAATTACAGCTCTCCACTAATTAACAGGCTCAACTGTGCAAAACTTCAAAATGTATCCCTTATGACACAACATTAGAAAACCACAATACACCCTGCATCTTTAAACACAATACCTTTGTTGCACGGTTAAGCTCATGAGCATCAAACTGAGCTGGAGTTTTTATCAAATCCAACATGAGAGGTTGAAGTTTACCACTGAGAGCTTTCTTCAGGCTTTCTTCCAAAGTCTGCAATACAATAAGCACAGTTAATAGAAATATGTCTGTCTAGTTGTAGTTGTTCATTAAACCTGCAGCCTTGGTAAAGGTTTTAATAATTATATGCTGTATATTTACCATACCAAACTGTTAACCCCCTAAACCCCTTCACACTCCTCAAGTACATACATATATGTAGGTCTACCTAAAAAAACACGATTGGTTCCAAGTCAGATTTTACACCTCTGAGCAATCCCTGCACAAGCTACAGAATGTGAAATATTTAAATGTAGAGTACACAAAAAATTCACCCATAACTACACTTTAAACGGATGGTAATAAGATAGCATACAGGCTTTGTTGACTTGATAAAAATCTCAATAAACTCTTAGTTAAAAAAAAAAAAGATAGCATACAGGCGTTGGAGAGCTTCAAAAAACTTGTGGCTTAAAGTGATATTAAAGTCAAAATGTTTTTAGGCGATTTCAAATGCTGTTACTTGGTGGTTAGAGGTTTTAGTTTCCTGCAGAATCAATTGGTCCCCTGTGCACTGGTCCTGATATCCAGCTTTTGGATAACTCGTTTCCTTTCTGGGTTCCGTTGAAGCCACCCTTTTGTGTGCTAGTAAACTGTGTGTGTGTGTCTCCACAAGCACACATACACAGCAAGGCAACCTACTCTCCTCCTCCCTGTTCCTCCCTTCTCTAGTAGATGGACAGTTGCTGGAGACTGCTCTGTCCCTTGTCATCTTGTACTGGACAGAATGTTCAGGGAAGCCGAGCAGTTGGAGCCAACTGTTTGGAAACATGATGACTGTAAGTGTATGGGCAAAAAGTTAAAGAAATACTTTGCTGGGAAATGTATATTTGTTAGATATGTATTAATGATTAAAAAAAGTTTTAGAGTTTAATACTATTTTTAGATAGAAATAAAAGAGTTAACCTAAGCAGCATAAAAAAAGATGTAGGAGAGACACTAAAGGGATGTCATGTTCTGTAGCTATCATTGTTTTCCCATGCATCACCTTTCCAGTTTTCTTTTGGTAAGCAACTTTAATTTCTTGGCGTTGTTCATTGGTTCTTTTTGTTAAAATGTCGATAATAGTTCCTTCATCAACACCTAAAGGCAAATATAATCATGTCAATAATTACACAGATTGATAGCTATATCATGGTCATGTAAAAAAACATAAAGGTATACTTAACTTTGATACTGACATGTTCTTGCAGCACTATAGCTTGTTTTTTAATAACATATATTTAATTTTACAGTAAACCTTGCATGAACATGTAATGCATTATTAAAGTGTCACTAAAACTTAAGAACAAATGTGTAGAATAGCTCACCTTAATGTTAGTATGTTCTTTGGAGTTCTTACTCTGACATTGGCAGGAGGTCTTTGAAGTTTCTTTTTTTAAATAGAGGCATGCAGCACTTCCTTTTTCCTGGTGGCTACATTTTCTCTTCATGCCTCCATGGAGGATCTAGCGTAGCTACCAAAATGCTCACTCCCATGCAGTACTACAGAAAGGACATGCGGGTGCTGCTTGCTCTCTGAAGGTTCCTACTCCCTCTGGACTGCCCAATCTTTGCTTCCGTGTCAGAAGGAGGCTTGTCATATGTGCTAGTGTATGTGCTCCCTCTCTTTCTCCTCGACTTCCTGCCACCTCCTTCACTGTTACCAAGGTTGCACTGTGTGGGTGCACACTGAATCATGGGACATGTAGTCCGTAAAGGAGGCTGGCCAGTGCCATGCATGACTGCACACACTATCTGAAAGCTGTGGAACTGAGCTTGGGCCCTGTACATGGTGCTGCACTCAAGAATTTTATATTAATTTACTATCTATGTTTTAACTTTTAATCTATTATCTACTCCTGTGCCATTTTTTTACATGAGCCTTTAGTAACACTTAAGTTAGAAAGGTGGCACTGTCTCTGCAAACTATACCATTTTTAAGACTCATCATCATTAGGACACTGAACAATGCACAGAGCCATATAACTCATAGCAACCAATTAGCTATAATTTTGCGCTGAAGTTGCTAGAGGGCCAGACCATTATAAATAAATAGGGAAGCAGGTTGTTTACCACGACAGTAGTAGTGATTTTTTTCTGAAGATATGGGTAAACAACACAATTTAACAGCCTTTGAACATGGGATGATTGTCGGTGCTCGGAGCCATGGAGCGATTATCAGCAAAACAGCAGAATTTGATGCTGAGCAGCTGTTGTTAAAGTGTTTAATGACTGGGCTGTCAGCCGAAAATCTGGGCCTGAACGTGCGAAATGTGGCCGTCAGCAACTAGTCAATGTTAGGGCAGAACGGAGAGTGGCAAGACTGGTACAAGACAACAGAAGGGCAACAGTGCAGTGTCAGATTCCTCGCATCACCTTTCAACATCTCGTGGAGTCATCTCGTGGCCCAACGAAGTACTGATGGGGTAGTCATAATAATCTGGGCACTCATTGTATATAATGGAAGCTACTTAATAAATATTTGGTGATTATATTTCATTATGATATAGGAAATTATATTGCACAAGTTCTTTGAATAGGGCATTGATGGGGACTGTGCTCCCCCTTTTTTCATTTTTCTATTTAGAGGGTTATTCACTATTGAGCCGAAGGATCTAGCCATAGCTTCGGCTGATCCTTCGGCTTGCTTTGGCTGCCGGAGGATCAGCCACAATAGCCCGTACAGCAGCCAAAGACAGCTGAGCCAAATGCATATGCTTCAGCTCAGCTGAGCTGTAGTGACAGCCAAAACGGGGGGAGAAGGTCGGCCGAAGTCGACCGTCCTCCCTGCAAAAGACAACAGCTGGATGGAGCCAGCCGAGATGTCACGGCTGCCTCCGCCCATTTGTTGTGCTGTAATGACAGATCAGCTTCCTCAAATGACCTGGGGACGCTGATCTGTCATTAAACAACAGCAACTGGGCAGAGCCAGACAGGACGTTAATGCCGGCTCCGCCCAGTTGTTTTTTTTTTTGCCCGGGACCTGCTAGAACACTCTGGCAGGTGCGGGCCAAAAGTGAACAGTTAGGCGGAGCTAGCGGTGATATCACCCAATTGTTTATATTTTACCGGCATCTGTCAGATTATCCATCCTGTGGCGGGCGTTCGTTGCATGCGGGTGACTTTTTTTTAAATTATTTTTTTATATATTTATTATTTTTAATTTTGACGAGTCGTTGTCATCATGGACAACGCTGGACATTGCGATTGACCCTGGATTACGTTGGTGGATCCATTTTTGTTTGTTTTTTTACAAAAAAGGACTTGTGAAAAGTCTTTGTTTCATTATTTATTCCATTAAAAGATTTTTTCTAAAAGTCTGGTCTTTTTATTTATCTTTTATATAAACCCATTAGGGAATGGGTAGGTGTACAAGTACCCCTACTCATTCACAAGGGGGGGGGGCTGCATCTGGTTGCCTTTATTAAAGGGGTACCCTGATGTGAATAAGTCAGGCCTTTCCTCGGATCAAGGGTCTGGTGGGGAATTTTAGGGGGGACCCCACGTCTTTATTTTCCACCGTTTTTGGGGGTGGGGTTCCTCAAAGTTCCTTTCCTACCAGACCTTAAGGGCCTGGTATGACTTTGGGGGGGAACCCCACTATTTTTTTTTTATTTTAACTTGGGGTGCCTCCTAAAATTACTTCCAGACCTAAGGTCCTGGTATGACTTTTGGGGGGAACCCCACGCTTTTGTTTTTCAAATGGGGTCCCTCCTAACTTTCCTACCAGACCCAAAGGATCTGGTAAGGTTTGGGAGGGTGACCCTATGCTGGGTTTTTTTATACATTTATTTAAATCATTTTTAAACATTTTTTTATTCATATGTTTACATTTATTTCTATTCTGCTCGCTACCTCCGAGTTAGCGAGAAGAATAGCCGAGCTGAATGCCGCTTGGAGGCATTCACCTGTTCACTCACTGCCGTTTGGCCCCTGTATTCAGCTGACCAAAGGCAGCCGATGTACTGAGCCGGAGTGAATAGCCGAACTTCGTTTGGCTCTGTTCACTTCGGCTCGGTTATTCACTTGGCTGCCTTCGGCAGCTTTGTGAATAACCCTCTTAGTGATGAGTGCACAGTTTTCAAATCATTGTTGTACCTTGACTATTTTCATAAAATAAGTGTATTAGTATTCAATATTTTCTGCATCATTATTAAATAGATGAAGTTTTACGCAAGCGCATGCTTACATATACATATAACTGATATTACATCACAGGTATATTCATATGAGGCTTGCTTCACACACATAAGTTGCAATAACATGCAGTAAAATTCACATTTTACTATGTGTTACAGCAATGTATGATTACCCATAATTGGCGTTCTGAAATTAGACACCAGCACAACCTAAAATCGTATGTGCATTTCAGTGCACCTCAACTGAAAATGCATTGTGGTACATTGGCAGCTGAATCAGAATGAATGTACTACTTTAATGCCAGAAAATTAATGTTGCGTCACACCAAACGGGTGAAATGGGGGTCTTAATGTTTATTGACATTTCAAATACTGTTAATGTATGCTCAAAAAGTTTATCTAGCATGTTTCATTGTTTAGTCTAAATGAGTGCCCAAATAAAATATTTTCAGTGAAATCTAAATATATGTTAATATCACTGATAACTATATGGTAATCATATACTTAAAAGTTGCAAACTCTTACCTTTTGCTGTAATTGCCTTTTCCAGTGCACTGGCATCCTCTATGGGATTTGACCTGGGCCTTGCTAAATCAACTCCACCTTGTACTTCCTGTGCATTCTATGGGTATTTGGATTGACATCATTTTACTGTATGTTAATTATTAATTAGAACAAATTACTTAAATAAGAACTCCGAGCAAAAGTGTCCTTAACTGCTTGTTGCAAGAAAAAAAAAGTTACCACCGAGCATTCTCTGGTCTCTGAAGCCTGTCTCCTCCTACGCTGCAGCATTGCAATGTTCCTCAGTACCCTCACATCTATACACTGTGTATAGAACGTGAAGATTTACAGGACCTTAGACTGCTGCACCGGTGGGTGACCGGCCTAAGAGCAATAACTATATGAAAATATCACCAGCACTCCGAAGTCCTTTGCAATCACCAAGTGTCCATTTATTGAAAGTCACTAGAACAAGTGCTTTTTGGGCTGCACAGTTCCCCTTCTTCAGGCTCGGCAATGACGATGATGAAGAGGATCCTGTGCAGCCCCAAAAGCGCTTGTTCTAGTCACATGAACTCTCAGTAAATGGACACTTAGTGATTACTAGGGATGCACCGATACCAGTTCAGATACCAGTGCCGATACTTGGCATTTTCATGAGAACTACCAGGGTTGCAGCGGTTGCAGCTGGGACCTGTCTCTGGTGCTCCACCACTGTCCACCACTCCACCACCACTGTCCTGAAATCATTAGTCTGTATTCTTTGTGAAAAACTATCACATGCCAATAAACAAAAATGTATCAGTACTTGGTCTGGAAAACATTGTATTGGTGCATCACTTAAAATACAGCTGCCTCCTAAATTTAGAATTTGTCTCTAATCTAGTCTTGGAGCTGGAAAAGTATCTGTACTTGTACTCGTACCGAGTACGGTACTTGGTACCCTAGTAATTACAAAGGACTTTGGCATGCCGGTGACATTTTCATATAGTAACTGCAGCTGGTGGTGCCATCCGCAGTCACTGCGAGTCCACCCACCCCCTAAAACTTGGGACATGCGGTAAGGCAAGCAACAAGGCATCCACTCGATCTAAGAGCAAGCTGGCTCCTAGGTTCCGGTGAGTATAACCTTTTTTTTTTAGCAGCAAGACACAAACGACCACTTGCAGTGCACGGGTAGTCCCGCTGCAAGGGTTAAGTAAAATTCTGCCCAAGTTCTGCATAATAAAGACTTATAGGCTTTATAGGCTTTTTAATGATTTCTTTTTAATAAAATAATCAGATCAAAGTATGTTAATGTTTTAAAAAACCTTGTTTATATCTACAGTTTATAATTATAAATGCTTATGAGAGCAGCCATAGGTACTAATAAGCACACTCTGCATTTTGCTGATATTCTTTTCTCACTGATATAGTCTGCCTAATTGAAGACAAAATAATATCTTCAGTCTCTTCAGTTCTCTATGAAGAGAAGTTTATTGTTAGGGTTTGATACACTTTGAGGGTACATACACTTTTTCTTGAAATTACACACCAGCTTTCAACCACAGCAACCTGCCATCCACAGGCGCATCACAAATGTCTGAAATTGTGGTGTAAATCAATGAAAATAATAATAAATAATAATAAAAATAATAAATTAAATCTTTGTAATAATAAAGTTTTACTTACAGTGCATGTTTCTTTTATTTGATGGCTGGCCTGCAGTATTTGTTGAACCACGGATGCTTGTTGCTCCATTTTCTAAACAGCCAATAAAATGCATTAGTATGGTTTATAATATATATAATAATAAAATGAATCTAGTATTGGATGATTCAGAGAGAAGATAATATATCAGAACTAGTAATGGTAAATAGTAACTAGTACAGTACAGTGTAACCAGTATATAACACATGGAGTCTATAGGGAAAAGAATATGGTGTCTAAAAGGTGTCATCTAAAGCAGTTTTCCTGTGTTCTATGTACACCTTTAGTAAAGCCAAAAAAATACCACACATCCTTTGATTTGGGTATATTACAGTACCCCTTTATATGACAGAAATGTTTTTCTAAATATTATTTTATTTCTTTAAATAACTAGTATACATTGGGATCGATTTATAAAAAAATTGCAGAGCCATTCACCCTGCAAATCTTTGTGAACATGTGTTCCGTGTTAACAGAGGCAAAAACAAATATTCTTAGTAATTTTCTTTTGAGGTTGAATGCAATGTAATGTAATACTGCATTATGGCTACTAGATGGAGCTGAGGAGCATAGGAAAGAAGTAATTCTTTCCTATGCTTCTCAACTGCCTGTGCTTTTCACATAAGATGCTCCTGTTCAGCGCAGAGGTCTTACAGTTAAGTGGACCTTGCATTTTAATGCATGGTCTGCTTTAAAAAGTGTACTGGCAGATTGTAGCATGTACAGAAAAGATGGAGTGAATTTGGAATATGCAGTGTATATAGATTGTTTTAAAATAGAACTTTGGCCCAAACTTTTTTTTGCCATAGTTCTCTTTTGGGTCACAGGAGGACATTTACTAATGTCCTCCTATTACCCAAAACTCAGCATATAGTGGGCAATTGCAAGCTATATGCTGCCAGCGCAGAGCCGCACTGCAGCCAGGAAAGATCCCGACCATATTGTTGGGATCCACCCCACCCCTCCCCTCTCTCTCCTTCCAGTCAGCGCTGGAGGAAGAGAGAGGGGAGGGGGAATCCCTGCGGGGAGCAGTGACTAACAGACATGGCTCTGTGCAGGGAGAAGACTTGGAACTGAGTGATCATCGGTATACGATCGCTCAGTTCTTGATCTACAGAGCTGGCGTGTGTCAGCTGCAGTGGTGTTTATCATCTAAATCAAGAGAGCATTCTTAGGTGACAAAGCTGCTTCTCCATAGATTCAGTACAGTAAGTGAGTGTAATCACTCTAGGAATGGCAGTGTGTTACTAGAAGGATCACCAGGCAAAAATAAAGGGAAAATGTCTATAAAATAAAAACCAATGCAGTCATCACATCTAAAGACTGGTTAGATGCAATATAATACATTTGTGTGTTTAGCTTAGAAACACTTTAAGGATTAATAAGCATTGAAGGAAGGTAACAGCTTTACCCATTCACCCAAAGTCACATCTTTGTCATTAGTATGTGAACCTTTATGCAGGACTCCTCCTTTCTTTCATCTGTAGCTGTTTAAATACTGACTACAACTAAAGGCCAAAACTTTTATTTTTTTATTATTTTCTGTAGAGTAGGAAAGGGTCAGAAGACCTGTCAATGTTATTTTGTTTGCATGTTTTGTTTTTTCGTGATCTGTGTCCCAGGGGGAGGTGTCCTTCACTTCCCGACCAATAGACACAATAGGAATGGAAGAAAAACTCTCCAAAGTGAGGGAAGCCTTCTCTGACAGTTATCACCAAAGCTAGTGTAGCCATTAGAAGAATTACCCTCTATTCCTATTCCAGAGTTTTACTTAGCAGATCAGAATCTTGGTACTTTTTTCCCCTCTTTTTCCTTTCCCCTTCCTTTTCCGTCTCCTCCTCTCCCCCCTCTTCTCTCCCCCTCCTGACTGTGTCTCATATGTCTATCATATAGACGAGCTGTAAGCTCTTCAAGTCGAATAACGTTGTTTAATTCCTCTACCAATTCCGAGACTTGAGGGGGACTAGTTGACTTCCAGTGTCTTGGTATTACTGCCCTTGCAGCTGCCAGTATTGGACCTAAGAGACCTTTTTTGCAATACTGAAATCGAGCCGTAATAAAGAGACAACAAAGCAACCTCAGGTGTCTCTAATCTATGTAGCCCCGTTAGCTCTTGAGCAATCTCTAAGATCGATTTCCAATATGTTCTTATCAACTGGCAAGACCACCAGATATGTAACATTGTCCCATCTTCCCTAGAACACCTCCAACACAGCTTGGAATTTTTAGGGTTCATCTTATATAGATTTAATGGACATCTACTGTATACCATCTTGTTAATACTTTAAAGTTTCTCCTGAGTCAGAACAGTCCTGAACAGAAATACTTGATTTAAAAGTTAGGAAGAAAATCTTCTTCCACTCCTTCTCTGTAATTACATGACCCAACTCTTGTTCCCAAACTTTGGTGTAGTACGGAAATGTTGGATACATCTGTGATAGTATTACATTATAGAGCTTGGATACCATGGGGGTGATTTACTAACCTAAACACACGCACGCACTAGGTGCGTGTGATTTTTACACAGCAAAACGTATTTATCAACCAAAAAGACTCTAAAAGCATATTTCCACTAATGCCATATGTGGAAAAATCATGCACATGATGCATATATAATGCTGCTTCACAGTTTAGACAAAAATGGTTAGCTCATGCATTTACATTCCTTCATTCATCAACGCAAGCAACACAACATAGAGCTAATTTACTCAACATCACCTTGCAAATTCATGCAGGGCTTTGCACAAAACACCTGCTGGGTGTGTACACACTACAAAGGTGTTTAGATTCCACCCATAGATCATGCTGGGAGGGAACACACTACAGAGGTGTATACATGTTCGTGGTGTGTTTATAAGGTTAGTAAATCAACCCCCATGTGTTTGTCTCCTGCCTTATTTAAGCATATCTCCTCGAATGGAGTTAAATCTCTAAACACTCTATCTTGTGTACAAAGAGCTATAAAAAAGTGTTTTAGTTGGAAATATTCCAACCATTTGCCTTTATTTGACTGATTCATAGGGAGAAGTTCTAGGAGTGGGCGTAGTCCTTTCTCTGTTATGGCTTGTATTATTGTGGAGTTTCTAGAAGTCTCCCACCTCAGGAATCTTCGATTCTTCAAGCAAAAAGGAAAGTCTGGGTTCCCTAGTATAGGTGTTAGTGGGCCCACATATGTTGACAACCCACACTTCCCAACCAATACATCCCATATGTTTAATGTTGATGAAATTACCAAAGAGCTGGTCCATCCTTTATTTCGCTTAGTTGGAGGTATCCAAGGAACAGATGTCAGGGGTACTTCCATCTCTGCCTGTTCCACCGACACCCACAATTTCCGATTTACTGTAGTGAACCAGTCTAATAATCTACTTAGTCCTGCCGCTTTATAATATATCTCCATATGTGGCAAGGCTCCCCCTCGTCCAATTTTCTTTTAGTTATTATGTCATATCTCAGCCGGACTCCTGTTTTATTCCACACATACCGCACCAACAAAGATTGTAGTCTACGAAAAAATACTCGAGGAATCTTTGCCAGGACTGTCTGGTAGATATAGAGAAATCTTGGGAGGATGGCCATCTTAAATAGGGACATCCTCCCAAGCCAATAATGTTTTTTCCTTTTCCATGCCTCCAGGCATAGTTGTGTGGACTCTAACAAAGGAGTATAGTTTAATGCCTTGGTTCTCAACTGGTGGGTCGTGACCCAAAAGTTGGTTGCGACACCATGTTCAGTGGGTCGCCACATGCCTTCCACTTTTCTAGGTGATGGGTTCCTCAGCCTCCTCCTATTTAAAATATGCTGCCCAGATGTGAGCTTAAGGTGCGCTTGAGGTATGGCTGTGTGAGGGAGCTCTAGCCATACATGCATTGCTTACAGCTTCTTCACATGTCCTGTAGAGGTGTCTGGACTGGAGTCATGTCACATTCTGGCTCCTGACACCTCTACGGGGCACACAAGGGAGCTGTACAAGCAATGCACATATGGATGGAGCTCCGTCACGGCACAACAGCCCACACTGGACCCTAGTATCATATATAAGTATCATATGTATGATCTAATATAAAATTTGCAATACCTTTCTTGATAGCCTCTTTTATAGAATCATCTTGAATTAAATTTTCATTCAATCTCCACATAGCTCTAGGTTTCATGGTATTCGGGGGTATAATAGTAAAAAAATTATTGTTACTATGAACTTGTCGTTTGTTTTTGCTCGTTTTGTTACTTTAAATAAAATGTGACCTACAAGTATTGTATGTCATTTTTCCGGATAGTTTGATCATTTTGTTAGCCTTTTCTTCCCCCCTGATTTTCTATTGTTCACTGTATTTGTAGCATTTCCAATAACTAATTTAATACTTGTTATAATATGCCTAATGGCTAAAACTAGTGGAAATTCTCTTTTTCTATTAACTATCAGAAATTCATTTTTTTTGTCTTTGAGGGTTATTCACAGAAGAGCTGAAGGATCCAGCCATAGCTTCGGCTGATCCTTCAGCTCGCTCCGCCCAGTTGTCATGACAGATCAGCGTCCCCAAATGACCTGGGGACACTGATCTGTCATTAAACAACAACAACTGGGCAGGTCGGCATGCAACTTTTTAAAAAATATTTTCTTTAAAAATGTTTTTATTATTTTGTTAACTTTTTTTAATTTTCTTATTTTTTTTACATTCATTTAAATAATTTTTAAGCATTTGTTTTCATTTATTTAATTTTTTTTCTATTCTGCTCACTACCTCGGAGATAGCGAGCAGAATAGCCAAGCCGAATGCCACTCAGCAGCATTCGGCTGATCACTCATTTGGCTGATCACTCACTGCCGTTCAGCCCCTATGAGAATAATGGAGAATGGCAGCGAGCGAGCTGCCAGAGCTTTGGCTCAGCCGATCCAGATGTACGGCTGATTTTAGGCGATGTACGGCTTAAGTCAGCCGTACAAGGCTGAAGTGAATAGCCAAATAGCGTTCGGCTCACTTCACTTTGGCTGTGTTATTCAATCGGCTGCCTTTGGCAGATTTGTGAATAACCCCCTTAGTCTCACACAGGGACACACCCTTGGTTTAATTGTACCTTGGTCTTCCTTTGAAACTATGCCATTTCTACTACTTCATAGGCATTTTCTGAAGTTTTATAGCCTCACTGATAGGATAACTTAGCCAACTGAAGAAAATATGCTCAAATACTGCCTCGCTATATTTCAAGCCTACTTTAAATTTCTCTTTGTGTGCAAGTCATGTTGGTAATTACAAAACCAGGTAGTTTCACATGAGTCACCTTGGATTACAATTACTAATTAAGGTGGAGTTAATAGGAGACCGGTAGTATAGCTAATCTATTCTTTACTTAAAAGGTGAACACGTTTCCTGTGACTCTTTTTCTTTCTTAACGCCTCGGAGCCCTGACAAGCTCAGCATTGTCTGGTTGTTCAAGGGAGAGTTATTTTAAATGAGAGAAAATACAATCTTCTACAGCCAATGGTGGGGACATCTGTGGAGTTTGGATTATAGCATTTGTTGAGCAAATTACCTGAATGGTAACATTTTAATGTTAACTGAAATATATGAAAGCTGCTGCATTACTGAACTCCCTCTTTGCAAATACTGGTTGTCCACTTGTCATGCAATAGCTTCAACATTTAAGTTATGGACAAGTATACAGATCAGGTGTTCTGACTTTGCTCTGACTTCACTTCAGTATTCTTGTTCCGGAACAAATTAAAATTAATAAAGCTATAGACAGCCAACTAACTCAAACGTCAGCAATGGTAGTTGCGAACAGTAACAGTAGTTAAGAACAGTAAATCAAATTAATAAAGTAATTTTCAATCAATAAAAATACTTTTCCTTGGAGTTCTTCTTTAAGGAAAAAAAACATAAAGCATGATCTATAACTTACAACAGCTAAAAAAAGGTTAATTTAATTGAGTCACTTTGTAAGAAAATCTTTGGACACTAGATTTTTCAGCACACAGGTTTCACAATAAAGAGGAGCAGGTAACTAGCCCTGAATTCTGTAACTGCGATATGATATTACATTCATTGTGACCAGCAACTGACATGTCCTGGATTCAATGGCTTTCTGCTATGGCTTCAAAACTACATACTTGTTCATGTTGAGCTGCGTTTTTCTGCACATTACCGTGAACAGAACACATAGGAAAGAAAAGTAAAATCAAGTTCTACACTTGTGTAGGCTGTTTTACAATGACAGTGTTTTACAATGGTTCAGTTTTGACACAAACAATCAATTTCACTTAGAAATTCAATTAAATAAAGCACATTTGTTAAAAAGAAAAGCTTACTTAGAAAAAAAGAAATAATAACTTACCTTTGTGCAGGGTCTGTGTTCTGTCTTGCACTTAAGATCAGAGCTACAGAAGGCATCAAAGACCCATGTTTTTATATTCTTGTGGACCACACCTAAGAGAAAAAAAAACACAGAACCCGTGTAATTGGCTGTGACACAGACTTGATTAAGTTGTTATTCATGTAAAAAAAAAGCAACATGCTTCTAGAAAGATACACACAACAGGGGAACTGATGGGAAAAAAAGAATATACAGTATATACATCTATATATAAATATCTACATATAGATATCTATATATCTATAGATATATAGATATAATATAAACACACTATATTGCCAAAAAAATTGGGACACCCATCCAAATCATTAGATTCAGGTGTTCCAATCACCTCCATGGCCTCAGGTGTATAAAATCAAGCACCTAGGCATGCAGACTACTTCTACGAACATTTGTGAAAGAATGGGTCGCTCTCAGATGCTCAGTGAATTCAAGTGTGGTACCATGATAGGTTGCCACCTGTGCAATAAGTCCATCCGCGAAATTCCCTTGCTACTAAATATTCTACAGCCCACTTTTAGTGGTATTATAATAAAGTGGAAGCAACTAGGAACAACAGCAACTGGTAAGTGGTAAGCCAGGTAAAATGACAGAGTGGGGTCAGCGCATGCTTAAGCACACAGTGCGCAGAAGTCGCCAACTGTCTGCAGAGTCAATAGTTACAGAACTCCAAACTTCTTTGGCCTTCAGATTGGCACAACATCAGTGTGTAGAGAGCTTCATGGAATGGGTTTCCATGGCCGAGCAGCTGCATCCAAGCCTTACGTCAACAAGTGCAATGCAAAGCGCCAGATGCAGTGGTGTAAAACACGCAGCCACTGGACTCTAGAGAAGTGGAGACGTGTTCTCTGGAGTGACGAATCACGCTTCTCTGTCTGGCAATCTGATGGACGTGTCTAGGTTTGGGGGTTGCCAGGAGAACGGTACTTGCCTGACTGCATTGTGCCAAGTGTAAAGTTTGGTGTAGGGGGGGATTATGGTGTGGGGTCATTTTTCAGGGGTTGGGCTTGGCCCCTTAGTTCCAGTGAAGGGAACTCTTAAGGCATCAGCATACCAAGACATTTTGTACAATTTTTTGCTCCCAACTTTGTGGGAACAGTTTGGGGATGGTCCCATCCTGTTCCAACATGACTGCGCACCAGTGCAGTGCACTAGGCAATGGCAGCCGAGTAAATAACCCAGCCCGAGTGCAGTGAGCCGAACAACATTCGGCTATTCACTCCGGCTCAGTACGGCTCACATCGGCTGCACTTCGGCTGAGCCGAAGTGCAGAAGGACTTCGACTCAGCCGATCCAACATTCTCATAGGGGCCAAACGGCAGTGAGTGAATAGCCGAATGCTGCCGGGTGGCATTTGGCTCAGCTATTCTGCTTGGTATCTCTGCGGTACCGAGTAGAATAAAAAAACAATGAAAATATTTTAAAAAGTTGCACAAATATTTTTAAAATGTAAATAAATAGTACAATTAAAAAATAAATAAAGATTTTTTTAAAGCGAAATAAATAATAAAAAAACTATTGGGGGGAGCTAGCAGTGACAGCTAGCTCCGCCCAACTGTTTCCTATTGGCTGGTACCTGCTAGAGTCTTCTAACAGGTTCCAGCCAATTAATAACAACTGGTCGGGGCCGGCCGTGAGTCTGCACTGGATCAAAGACAGGAACCAGCTCTGGAGGGATTGCTGAATACAAGTGGAAAGAATAAGATGATCAGATCAAGAGGCATCATTTAAGATAAGCTCTTAAAGCAGCATTGGCGGAAGGAAAAAAATTGTGACTTTAACGTCACTTTAAAATCATGGTAAAATTTGTATTTTGTTCTGAGAAAAACTTGATCCCAATTTTGGAAATGTGGCTTTATTAAAAAAAAAAAAAAAAGTTAAGTATGCACAAAGTGTCTGTATTCTTGTGAATTCTTGATTCACTAGAACAATGGCTCAGAGGTTACCACTCAAATTATTGACAGTACTCTATGGGGTCTATTTTTAAATAATTGAATCTGGAGGCATCATGACCCTCACATGCTTTATATTAAGATCCCCTATGGAGTTAGGAAACTGTGTCTTTTCCATAAATTCTTGAGATATTTCCCCCATATTATCACAGATAGTTCTGGTCATCACAGCTTCCTTCAGTTCATCCCAAATTACAGCACAGGTTTCCATTGTTATTTTTGCAGCAGTGGAAACACCCATTAGGAAATAGTTATAAAACAATGCGTAAGTAAGAAAGGAACTGACAGTTTGTTATTAATGCGCTTCTTAGAGCCAAACTAGACAGGAACTTTTTACTGCCAGATATTTTACGGCCAACATGTAGCAAACTGTATTTGACAGATCTGCTGATGGATCATACAAGGTTGGCTTATAACAGCAGATCAGGCTAACATCTGAATTTGTTATATACTTTCTCCATATCTGTGCTAGGAAACTGATGTTTCTAAAAGTCTATGGGGTCTATTCACAAAGCTGCCGAAGGATCTTTACCCATAGCTTTGGCCCCAGCCCTTCAGTTCATCTGTCATTACTCTCCCGGATGCTGTGGGAGTCTCCCGCTATTACATAGCGGCTCAGGGGCGCCCAGGAAATGTTTACTGTGCTCGATCGAGGGGAGGTTTTTTCTGACATGGGGCCACCGTCAGTCAAAAAAAAAAAGCCAGCATAGGAATGCATAGCTATATTCCTATTGGCTATTTCACTTTGCAATAGTCAATAGCAAACTAGCTATTGCACCCACCCACTGCTGCTGTCAATCAGCAGAGGTGGACCAGCAGCAGTGGGGGGCACAATAGCTAGTTTGCTATTGGCTATAGCAAAGTGAAATAGCCAATAGTAATATAGCTATGTATTCCTATGGTGTTTTTTTTTTATTCTGATGGCAGCAGAACCGCCAGGCCAATAGAAAACAGTTGGGCGGAGCTAGCTGTCACTGCTAGCTCCGCCCAATCATTTTTTTTTTCTACTTTTAAAAACTATTTTTCTATTCTGCTCGGTACCTCAGAGGTACCGAGCAGAATAGCTGAGCCGAATGCTGCTCGGCGGCATTCGGCTATTCACTCACTGCTGTTCGGTTCTATGAGAATAGGCCAAACAGCAGTGAGTAGTGAGTAGAATAGGCCAAACAGCAGTGAGTCGAACTTCTTCTGCACTTGGGTCGGCCGAACAGGCTGAGCATGTTTGGCCGACCAGAAGCCAGCCGAAGCCACCTGATGTATGGCTGATTTCAGCCGATATACAGGTGAAATCAGCCGTACAAGCCTGAAGTGAATAGCCGAACAGCGTTCGTCTCACTTCACTTCGGGTCGGTTATTTACTCGGCTGCCTACGGCAGTTTTGTGAATAGACCCCTATGTAAGCTGCACTTGGTATGTACTACTAGTAAGAAATGCTAAACATTGCATGTAACTACAAATCACTGTGGCCTTGGCAGATAGAGAGCATTAAAGCATTTCAATATATTGTGACAGGGCAATGGACATTGCTTATTAAATCCTATTGAAATTTTCAACAGTGTTTAAATAAATTGTTAGCGTTTGAGTTAAAAGCATTTACACTTATTTAACCTCACTGTAAGTAGTTCTTAAACGCAAGAATATCTGTCATTTACTGAGAATGGTCTTTTGTTTCTTTGACATTGTGGAATGTATTTACTTTACAAAGTCCAACTTTTGGCCTCATTCACACACGAATCGGCCTGCATGTATAGCTCCGTGCTGCATGCGGGGCCGTACCAAGTAGCTGCCGGGAAGGACAGGTGCTGCGTGTGATTAGAACACAGCCCCCGTCCTTTTCTATGGGGCTACGCGGCCGTACGCCCCCCTACGCTCACCCCATTTGCAGGTCCATAGGGGTGCGGGTTTTCTGGCCGGGACGCATACATGTTCCATTCCGGCGGCGTATGGATATGATCACCCGCACCCCTACGGACCTGAAAATGAGGTGAGCGTAGGGGGGCGTACGGCCGCGTAGCCCCATAGAGAAGGACGGGGGCTGCGCACGCAGCACGGAGCTGTACGTGCAGGCCGATTCGTGTGTGAATGAGGCCTTTATCTTAAGCTTTGACAACTTAAAAAATATGATGACAATAAATAAAATGTAATAGTGCGATGAAAGGAACTGAAAATACTACTTTTCGTCTGTATTTTGCATTAGCCTATTTCCCCTTTACAGTTCTTCCCATGAACTTATTGTAATTTTAAGACACACCTATTTCCCAGAGTATGAAAAAGCTTCCAGACGTCATTCATAACAATACACCCTTATTATATCTTTATCCATTTACTGTTTTAAGCTGCTCCTTTTAGAAAAACTGTTTAATAATGTACTTAACAAGATATTATTTTATGTGTAAATTAAATGGCTAAAATTGCATATAAGCTTCAACATGGTAAAGTAATTTCAAATGTAATTTTCAATCTTTTTAAATCTGCAGGTTTAACTAAAGTAATATCTGGTGATCCTGCCATGAAGGTCTCTGTACACGCAAAAAGACAATTGTTTCTGAAACACAGTGATTTAGCAATCTAAATGGCATTCAGTTTAGGTTTAACATTTGCAGGTGTTTATCTCTGTCAGTGGGGTTGATTTACTAACCTCACAAACACGCCACAA
>NW_017307616.1:0-2204 GCF_000935625.1 Nanorana parkeri
TCTGGGAGCTCTCAGCTCCTTATGTCTCCGGCTCGAGGCTGCGGACGAAAAACCGGAAGTGGCGCACCGGAAGCGTAATGTGGTTGATGTGTTTCCTGTTGCAGGCAGGCGGAGCCTATATCTCGATGGCTGTCCTGGAAGATGACTGGGGAAATCAGGGATTCATTCAGGCGCCATTGCCATGAACGAAAGGGCATCAGGGGGTAGGGAGCACTTGAGAAAAGAACATAGCCGAGTATTATAACACAAAACCATACAATGCATGTCCTATTAGTCAATACTGCATAGATTCAGTGACCTGCGGCATGCGGGGAGGGGAAGGCTATGGCTGCATGTGTCCACCGGTGAGATCCCCAGATATACAATTTTTGGCTTTGTTTTATAGAAAGCCAGCAGCTCAGCTCATCTCCCTCTCTGACCTGTCCCCCTGGCTACTGACAAACAGAGCTGTGAAACATGGCTGTCACCAAGGGGCAAAGGTGTCTGATGTGCAGGTTGCAACTGAAAACCTGGCCTCATCTCCTCTATACTGTGCAATACACAATTCTTCAGCAGAGTTTTTGTTCACTATTTATGCACTGATCTTTGTAAGCTGAAAAAATAATTTGCAGCAATTGCGTCTGTAAATGATAACAAAAAGGCAAGGCTGCCTAAAGGTCAATTAGGACCTGTCACACTGACAGGGAGAATACGGATAGATATGCAGATACAAGATAAAACTAGTAATCCAATAGGAAAGTTAGCTATGTGTGCTTGTTTTGCATGAGGGTTAATGGTGAGCGGAAACAGAATGTATCCATAGTGTGGTTACTGTGCGCCTAATCACAATTCAACCACAGCAGTGCCCAGCAGTGTGTAACATATTACACAAGTAAGGAACCCAGAGAGAAAGGTAACAAATATGTAACAACGTGACATCATCATTAATACCAATACACCGGGTTTCTCAAGTCAAGTAAAGTATGTACAACTACTACAACTGTTAGGGTTAATTTACAAATGTTTTCACGCAAGGTTCACACATTTTTCTAATTGGATTCAAATGGAATAAAATGTGAATCCTGGGTAAAAGTTCTGCGAGTCTGGTGCCAAAACATAAATAAATCCATCAGTTAATTTTCAGTTTTGACTGGAATGCCTGGTCAAAGTAAGCCACAGTCAGAACACAACAACTTTAAATCCTTAATGTCTTGATGCATGCCTCTAATTGCTCATTGCATTCATTTGCTGCTACCACATTGGAAATTTCAGTAACAGTCGCTAAAAGACATCAGCATATTTTAAGAAATCGTACCCGATATGCAGATGTAGGTCCGATATTCTCCTTGCCCTCCAGTTGCTAGAAATGGGATTCTTTTCTTTGTCCTCCGCTTCACCAGTACAGCCCCCAGCATCCGCTCATCCTGGGGAGAGAAGACTTCCTTGCTGATTGTGGTTTTAGCAGACATTGTCTACAAGATTTAGTGTGAATTTCACCTAAAGGAATAGAAGTTAGGGGAAAGTCAGTGTCATTCACTGGTCAGCATTTGAAACAAAAATGGGAAAAAAGCAATTTATCGATGAACCATAATACATACATACATACATACATACACTATACCCTCAGTAAGTGGCATTAAAGCAAATCAAAAAAGCATATGCTGCAACCCACTTTTACTTGAATGGAATGGGAGTACCATTTCACTCTGCACTCATCTGTATTAGGCCATCGAGATTTCTGTAAGTCTCATTCACTGATCCTCAGGGAGCAGTCTTTTTCATGTCAGGAACAAGTGATAAGTGTACTCTTTTGGTACTTCTTTGTACAACACCTTCATGGACAAGGCTGATTTAACTACCTGCTGTCCGGCCGTTGTAATTAAACGGCCTGAAAGCGGCTTCTTGAGGGCGTGTGGGCGTCTTTAGACGTCCTATCCCGTCCCGCTCGTGCCCGCCGCTAGGCAGCGCGCCCGGGCGTGAAACCGGCTTTGAATGTAAACAGCCAGCGATGGCAGCTTACATACAAGCGTTTGGGCGTCTGTAGAGACGCCCGATTGCTTGTAATATCCGGCCGGGTGTGCAGGCCCCCTTCTCCGTCGCTGCTGGCGATCCAGGGCTCCGCTGTTCCCGGTGTGAGCCCGGGTCTCCATAAAGAGGACCTGTCACTGCACTACAGTTCAGTAAAAAAAAAAAAGAGGTTTAAAAAAAATTTGTTACAAAAAAAA
>NW_017307616.1:2291-14714 GCF_000935625.1 Nanorana parkeri
AAAAAAAAAAAAAAAAAAACCCGTAGTGGTGATTAAATACCACCAAAAGAAAACTCTATGTGTCCCCTAAAAATGGTATAAAATTTGTTTCAGTACAGCGTTGCATGACAGAATAAATGTCAGTCAAAGTACCGCAGCGCTGAATACTGAAAAATGGCCTGGCCAGGAAGGGGGTATAAACACCCCGGTCAGCAAGTGGTTAGTACACAAGTTTTTTCAACCAACTCCTGTAATCAGTAAAAGTTACAAAAAATGATGCCTCATCAGGAGGAAAACTTGAGGTCTATGATCATCCTAAAGAAACTTGCATGCTATATCCGATGCTGAAGGACGTGAGAAGAAATGGCACCAGATGAAACTGGTAGATACACCATACTCGATATATCATGACTGGATAAAACACAGGAGAGCAGAACGTGTTATTAAAAAGGGAACTATGGCCAAACCTTTTTGGCATTAATTCTCTTTTAAGTCACAGGAGAACATTTACGTACGTTGCAAAAAAAAAAGAATTTAGACACAAAAAAAACAAAATCTTTGTCTGTGTCTTATTTTGTCTGTGTTGCTGTTGGAGAGTTTCTTTCACTTCCTGTCTGGGGATAATGTTGTCCCCGTGGGACTGTAATTAAGGAGAAATCTCTCCAACAGAGCCCTGGTTAGAGAGCAGTTAAAACCGACAGGGGTACTATTCCGTCCCCATTGTATGAAAAGCTAAAAAAAATAATACGTTTTTGGTATAGGTTCACTTTTCACTTTAGTTTGGCACCCATGTAAATGAAACCTAAAAGATCACAGAGCTGAATTGGCCAAATCAGTGGAGCAGATTCTAAAGCTGAACTCCATGCAGATATAGGAGACACAAGTTAACACAGCTCTGTAATCATTCATGCATCATTAAATGTATTTTTTAAATGCAAGCAGGGTAAGTACCTGAATCTGACCTGGTTTCAGTCTCTTTTAGTCCCAACAGTGCAAGAGAAGAAGCACAAGAAGTATGCCGAGAGGACTCAGAAAAAGCAGGTTGACTGGCACAGGCTCAATACAGCTAGCACTCGAAAAGGAAGTAAGGTGTAGAACAGTGGGCTCTGGATTATCTGTGAAAAATAAAAATCAAAAGCAACTGGACTTGCTGTATTTTTTCTTGAAGACGTTTTGCTGGTTATCCGACTAGCTTTCTCAATTCAGAATGAGAATTGAACAGCGAAACATCAAGAAAACTTTTTTATAATAATAATAATAATGCAAGTTATTTTTTTACGGATATACCATGACCTGGATGAAGGAGAACCTTCAGACACTGGACTGAAAGTGAGTATTGCAGAAAAGCTGATTTGTAATTGTAATATACTTTATATATCATACAATTAAATGAGGAAGGGGAAGGGAGAGGGGGGACGGCAACCAGGCACTTGTACTGACCCCATGGCTGCAGTTCAAGTTGTTCTAGGGGTAAAGGTATGGTTTAGATCTCTCTGGTGGGAGAGTCCAGGGCAGTATTAAGAAAGGATGCTGTATATTCATTGGACACAATTCAAACCGTTTCCAAGCAGATTCCTCCCATCAGCTGCACGAAACCGAGGTCCATAAAAATCCAGGTTTATTGTTGTAAATTCCATGCAAAGATCAAAATACAAGGTATTCACCTTCAAAATGCAAGGTACTCGCCAATGCTAGATATCCTTTTTCTTACCACAGCCCCACTCCTGACACAATCTCGGGAAGTGACTCTATGGTTAGTCGCTCTGCTGGATAGCACTTTCTTGTGGAACGGGCTGATGGAAACGCTATTTGTTCCCCTTCCTGGCCGTTGTAAAAAAACGGCCGGCTAGGAGCTCTCTAGAGCTGAGCGGGCGTCTTTAGACGATGCCCGTTAATATACAAGTGATCCGCCGGCTATAGAGCCGGCGGATCGCTTGTATGAGGTCCCGGGATGTGCGCCCCCCCCTCCGCGGCTCTGATCCCTCCCGCTGTCACGCTGGTCCCGGGCTCCGCTGTGCCCGGTGCGAGCCCGGGACCAGCATACTGCCTCGGTCACAGGGGATCAGAGGGACGACCTCCCTCCGGTCCCCTCTCCGCTGTCAGAATGCGGAACTGATGTATATTACATCACTTCAGCATTCTCGTGTCCCTCTCCAGCTTCAGATGCTGGAGAGAAGCTGGAGAGAAGCTGATGTGATAGAAATAGAGTTAAGTGGGAAAAAAAAAATGTACGTTTCCGCCCCAAAAATGTAAAGTTACAAATAAAAAAGAATTACATTTTTTTTAAAAGTCCCCCCCATACATACACGCATGCAAACAGGCGTCGGGTGCGCATACGTGCGAAAATGACGATTGCGCCCATTACGCCGCACATGTTACATATCATCGCGAACGTCAGAATGAGAGCAATAGTTCTAGGACTATCAATCACTGATAACACTAAACTGATGAGCTGTAAAAACTTTTAAAGCGTCGCCTATGGGCAATTTTGGCTATGGTAGTTTTTTTGCGATTTCGCGGGTGTGCGCAATTTTAAAGCATGACATGTTTCGAGTCATTTTAATATAGCCTTGGATCCCAAGTTGGACGTCTCCCCCAATGCATCCCACCTTTCCTATTCCTTTAACAGTTTTCGTTGAGTACATCATCTGGTGGACGTCTGGAGGAGTTTGCGTCCCCAGGATCTGGATTATTCTCTCCATTAAGCTTCACATGGGTCTTACTCGCGCTTGGACAATTTTTTTTGTTAAAACAAGACCTTTACCGGGTCCGGGCTTCCCGAATGGAGATCATCTCCATTTCTGATCACGCACCTGTCATTTTGGAGATGTCTCCAATGAAGGTGCTACCCCATTCCAGTGGCTTTTGAATGATTCTCTTCTGGATGATGGCTTTGCGAAATCCCAAATCCAACAGGAACTCTCGCAATTTTTTCCACGTCACCGAAACCATCAGCTTCCTCCCCGATGGTGGTGTGGGAAGCTCATGAGTGTTAAATCCGGGGCATTTTACTTGCACTGGCATTGAAGATCAAAAAGGCCAAAATGGAAGCTCTCTGTACACACCTTGCTCAAAATCATCAGTTAGAATTTCGGCATAAACAATCCCTAGTACAAGCTGTAGCCACTGAACTTGCCACCCCCGCGCAATTGTCTGAAAAAGCTTCGCTTTACTAAAATTAAGGCCCAACTGGTCAAATTCAAATGAGTAATTTATGAATTTGGGAATAAACCAAGTAGGTCCTTGGTCGGAGCCCTTCGGAACACCAGAGCACAAACGCTCAGCCCCCACAAAGCAGAACATACTGGCCAACCCCCATCTTGTTCAAAAGACATAGCGAATCGTTTCCATTACTTTTTTCATTCCCTTTATAATCTTTCCTCTGGTGAGTCCCCGACTTCCTTCCATCATTCCATTAACTTGGCCGCAATACAACAATACCTGGCTTGGTCAGGTCTGCCTAGTCTTACAACTGCAGAGGCTGAGGCATTGGAATCACGCATCTCTTCAACGGAATGGTGCAAAGCACTGAAACAAGCTAAACCTGGAAAAGCCCCTGGACTCGATGGTTTCTCTTTACGATACTATAAGACTTTCCAGGACACTTTGCAGGCTCCTTTTTTAGAAGCCTACAATTCGCTCCTGGATGGGAGCGAAGTTATTTTCCAAGATTTTGGTGAACAAACTCATTCATCCAGACCAGGTGGACTTTGTTCCCTGAAGGGAAGCTAAGGATAAAACCAAGGAAGCTAAGGATAACACTGTCCTATCTACAGACGCAGAGAAGGCATTTGATAGGTTCAGCTGGTCATTCCTCCACGCTACTCTTGAACACATGGGTTTCGGCCCTAATATACAAACTTGGATTCAGGCAATTTACTCCTCTCCATCAGCCAGTGTCTGGTCCAAGTATGGGATTGCGGTTTTGGACAATCTGCAGGGTAAGTGCTATTTTAGACATTCAGCTGGTGCAAGGGAGACATTCAGGACTTCTGATTTCTGTAAATTGATTTTGTAGTTCGAAAGAGAATGAAAGCTCTGCAGCTCTTGCAAATGTGGGGGTAGTGAAAGAGGAGGCTGAGTCAAGTAGAACAATACATCATTCATGCAGTGGAACAATATATCGTCCACTATTTTCTCTGTAGTATTGCACAGGGTCAGCCTACAAATATCTGGATTTGGACCTAAGAAACTGCTCTAAAAGTTAAAATAAAAATGAGGGGCAAGAAGGGGGACCCTTGACAAGTGCCATTTTATTTTTATTTTTTTTATCATTAACACAGTATAAACTATCAAAAGTATTTTGAGGGTTGGAAATGATTAGAAGCAGTCATATTTAGTTTTAAAATGAAATTTTAGTTATCCCCACATTCTAGTATTATTCCCATTATATTAAAAATGGGGTCTACAACATATTTATGGTTAAAATGCCTAAGAGAATGAAGAAAAGTTTCCCTTTTTATAATAAAAAGCAAAACCCATCCTCTATTTCCACAGCTAGACATATTTTAATAAAAAGCCTCAGGCCTGTGGCAATAACAAATCTTTACAGCATCTACCTGCACTATAAACCTCTTCCAGATCTTCTGTTACACTATGCTTAATGAAGCTGCAGACAGCTGACTAACTGCTATTCTCCCATGGGTGGCTTTTGCATTAATACAATTAGCTGCTGCTGCTGCTGCTGCTCTGGGAGGACTGCATCTTCATAATGCTTGTGTTCTTCATAGTCTAACGGCATCTACCATGTATCACGTCAGCTGCAGTGCATGTTACTTGTCCACAAAGTAAGCTCCAATAAAGCTGCACTATGGGCAGATAAAAAAAAGAATGATAATATTATTAATAATACACAAATGAATGCAGCACTGTAAATAATATTACATCATAAAACGTATTTTTTAAATGCAAGCAAAGTAATTGTCTCTATTTGGCCTGGTATGCAGTCCCAGTATAACAGAGCTGGAGTGCGAGAGCCACACAAGGAGCCAGTCAGTACTGACAATAAGCATGCTGACAGAAGGAGAAAGCAAAGTAACAGAAAAATTAGCTCATCACTGCTTCCCCCATCTGTGTTTATTAACAGGTTGGAGCTGTTCCAGGATGACCGGGGCTCAGAGAAAGTAGGTCGAAGGATGCTGGTCATCAGACTAGGACTTCTAGCGACATAAAACAATACTGTACAGGAAAGCTTTGGATTGAAAGTGAATATTGCAGCAAAAGCTGGATTTGTTATTTTATCTTTCAATGGACGATACATTATTATGTTTTTGGCTGAAGTTCTGCTTTAAAGAACAACTCTGGGCAAATGACAAATGAACGCATGCAGTGGGGCTTCCCCCCACAATGCAAGGGTTAAAAGGAGAACTATGGGGTCAGGGCTTTTCCCCATAGTTCTCCTTAGGGTAACGGGAGGACACAAACTAGCGTCCTCCCGTTACCCTAAGCTCAGTATAGTACCGGCGGTGGCGAACCTATGGCACGCGTGCCAGAGTGGGCATGTGGGGCCCCCTCTGCTGGCACGCAAGCCCAGGTCCGCATTACCAAAGTGACGCAGCGATAGCGGACTATTTTACCATTTTCGGCTGCCGCGGGAGGAACACGGAGAGCTGCGGCAGCCGACAATTAAGTATTCAAAGCCTGTATTAATGAATAGAAAGCCTGCCGTGATTGACTCAGCGGAAGACGGAGGACACAGCGGGGATCGTGGACAAGGTAAGACTGTATTCCCGATTGTGGCTCGGGGTTACTGCTTATGGTACTGAAAATTAACCCCGAGCCACACTCGGGAATACCGCCATGGATGTTAGTGGGTGCATTTAAACATTATTTTGGGCTATACTCGTCTTATATGACGAGTATAGCCCAAAACCTATATTTTTTACACAAAAAGTGGGGGGTCGTCTTATACGCCGTCAACTACGGTAATAACTAATAGCAATTTCTGTCCCGGCTGCAGTATTAATCTACCCCAAGGATAATTTATTATTGCTGCGGGTAAGGGGATGATTATTATTGCTGCATGGGGTTTTTTTTTTAAAATTAACTCCTGCCTAAAAACAATTCTCCCCCAGGCAGCGATAATAATTGCCCCCCTTTTCCGCAGCAATAATAAATTATTATTGCTGCGGGGAAGACTAGGTTTCTAGTTATGGCTCTGCTGTGTAGTGCTGACTTTCAATATAATGTATTGCTGGGACTTGTAGTCCCGCATAGCTGGTGGTATTCTGCATTGCTGTATGATAATTATACAGCAATGCAGAATAGCCCCACAGAGAGCCCATATAAACCACCTGAAAGCCCTTATAGACAGCACGAGAGCCCCCACAGCCCCCCAGAGAGCCCAAACAGACCACCTGAGAGCCCACCTGAAAACCCTTATAGCCCCCCAGAGAGCCACACAGCCCCACAGAGAGCCACACAGCCCCACAGAGAGCCACACAGCCCCACAGAGAGCCACACAGCCCCACAGAGAGCCCATACATACCACCAGAGGGGCAACAGAGCCCACCCAAAAGCCATAATAGACCGTCCGAGAGCTGCACAGCTCCCCTGAGAGCCTGTACAGCCTGCTGCAAAGCCCCCCTGAGAGTATTCAGGTCTAATTGAAGAAGGCTTGGCACTTTGAGATACATAAGTTGGTTTAGTGATCCAGATTGGGCACTCTGGCTCAAAAAGGTTCGCCATCACTGCTATAGACCTTTAATTTCTTTGTAAGAGGGCAAACTTACAAAGTCTGCAGGGGATCAAATAATTAAATTTTCCTCACTGTACATGTATATGATGTAATAAATTAAACATTGGGATACCCAAAATCAAGCCTCGGGTTTATAAATGTTATCAGTGGCTAATAAAACCTAATTTTTGTTTTCAACTATTTTGAAATTATATTAGGAAGTACACTCCAAAAGGATTAGCATAATATAATTAACTATATATTTACATCCTAACTCAAGCATCATGAAGGAAACGGTTTAATATATTCATGCATATTTTTACCAGTGTTTTCCCCCCGGAAGGCTCTGCACTACATGTCAATGCTTCTTATATACAAATCGCACATCTCAGCACTGCACACAGAAATAGGGAAGCAATATCAGCTTCTGCTTTTATTTAATTTTTTTAATTTGTCTTTACAAAAAAAGGTACCAGTCAAGTATACAATATGTTTATTTGCTGTCCATTGCAACAAAGAAAGGCTTTGCTCAGTTGCTGTACTGCAACCAATAGATCTATCATTGCAGACACAATATTCCCCAAGGCAGAAAAAAATTCATCAACATCTGCAAAAGGAATGGTTTCCCCCTCAGACCGGGAGCAGGACATCTGTTCATGCAGCCACCTCCTGACATAGGTAATAGCTAAAAAGGATGCCGCAGAAACACATTTTTGACAGGCACTGTACAAATACATCATGCAGTTCATGATGCAGTGGTTGTGCAGAGCGGCATTATAAAAACATATCACACAATAGAATTATTTTAGAAGGCGTTTTTCATTTAAAATTAAGTATGAAAATGGTATTTGTTCCAGCTGATGTCAAGAGAATGTTCAAGGAGCAATCTCTAGGCAGGGGTGTGGAATTCGTGACGCCCGGGACATGTAGTTGCGGGCAAGTGCTTTTTACAGTTTTAGCCATGCTACGGACAAGTAGCAAGGCTGGTTTATATTTTCTTAAATGAGCGCCGAGAGCGCCGCTGCGAACGGGGGGCGGAGGGTGCCAAGAGCGCTGAGAACGGGGGACGGAGCGTGGAGCGGGGACAGAGCGTGGAGAGCCTAGAGCGGGGGGAGGGGACAGAGCGGGGGCGTGGAGTAGTGACAGGCTCTGTCACCTCCCTCAGCCTCTGTCCTCAGCGGCTGCTGCTCGTTCCTGTCACACACACAGGAGTTCTAGCAACAGTGCCTGCTAGAACTCCTGTGTTGGAGGTGACAGGTTGAATAAAGTGTACCTGTCACCTCCAAATGCCATCACACGGGATTTGTTAACCCCTGTGTAATTAGCAATACAGTTGAGTTTAAAAAAATTAAAGTTAAAAAAAAGTAAAAAAATATTAAAAACGTAACTAAATAAAAATGTAAAAAAATAAAAGGGTGATAACGTAAAAATAAAACAAAACAAATGAAATTTTTTTCCAAAGTAAATAAAAATTGAAAAAATGAAAACCAGCCGCACTGCCCCCATCTGCACGCAAATAAACGCGCAGTGTTTTCAACTGCGATCGTGTGCAACCGCACGGGCAGGGCTGTATTGCAGCAGGAAAATGCTCAATCTGCCTGGCACGACTGGGGTGCCATTAGAAAATAATGGCACTGACAGCACAATCGGCAGTGGTGTGCGATCCGTGACCGTGGTCATCGTGGTCACCATAGTCATCGTGCACGAAATCGAGCAGATGGCTGGGTGGTCACGGTGACGGAATCTCACACCACCGCCGATCGTGCTGTCAGTGCCATTATTTTCTAATGGCACCCCAGTCGTGCCAGGCAGATTGCGCGTTTACCTGCTGCAATACCGCCCGGGCGATCACGGTTGAAAACACTTGGCGGTGCATGTCGTGTAAATAGGTACATCTACCTTTTTTTCAACCGCACACGATCGCAAGTCCCGGGATTGCCCAAGTCTGCACCGACCCTAAAAGGGTAAATTCACTTTCCCAAGTAATTTGGGAAAATGGAATTACCCGCACAAATCTCCCTCCCACTATACTTACCTTTCGTCGACCGGTCCTTCCCGTCCACCAGTACGGGTGTACTATCTGTACCTGTTCCATGTATTCTGAATTTCGCTCACAAATAGCAAGCACTCGTTGGTCAACACGGTCACCTGACGGCACTGACCAATGAGAAGCGCTTCTTAGCACTGCTAAATACGGTTTTGGTTAAAATGATTTTTTTTGTATCAGGACAAGTAGATTGTCATGAGGGACAAGTAGATTCGGCCCCCACTTTAGTCCTTGGACAAGTAGTTTTTTTCCAAAATTTCCACACCCCCGTCTAGGCCAAAATTAATCGTTAGCACATTCAAGGGCTTGGTGCAGAGCCTGCCAGTGAAGTCTACTTAATGCAACGTCCTGTGGTGTGGCCGCAGGGATGCCGCACTTCTCCTGAATTCAGAGCAGAGTTGTCACTGCTATGTAGGCTCTGTCTGCTTGTACTACAGTCAGATGAGAAGCTGATGCAATGGACATGGCTATCCCTGCTGTTTAACAAATCTGTGGTGGGCTGTACAGCCACTAGTAGCAGCCTGCTTGTCCCCATTCCACTGTTTGCCATATTGTGGTAGCCGGGTAGCAGCACCCTCTACCACGCACAATGTGCATTAAAGGGTAAGTTCACTTTCTCACATACTTTGGGAAAATGGAGTTCCCTGCTCAAATCTGGCCTCTTTCCCCCTCGCCACACTATACTTACCTTTCAGAAAATAGTCCTTCTCCTCTGCCGCTACAGGTGCACTATCCATGCGCTATGGATTTTACTCACAAATTTGGAGCACTCATTGATCAATGCAGTCACCTGACCGCACTGACCAATAAGAAGCGCTTCTTAGGATGGTTAAATACAGTTTTGGTTAAATGTATTTCTTGTATCACAAGTAGTTTGTCATGAACAGAGCTAGGAAAATCCCAGGAGCCAGGTAGCCGATGCACCTTAAAGTAGAACTGAAGCAGAACTTTTTTTAATTGATTTTGGATAGAGTAAGGGAGGGTTATAACCCATCAGCTATTTTTTTTTTTTTTTAAACATCTGTGTTCCATTGGGGAGATCTTCACTTCCTGTCCGACAGCCACAAGAGCAAGTGAGAGGAAATCCCTCGAGAGAGGAAAATCCCTGGTCATCAGCACTAGTGCCCCTATTTCCGATCCATTTTGAGTTGTGGTGACAACTCAAAATTAGGGATTTTCTTTCACGTTTACTTATAATGGACACCAGGACAAATAGAGAGGGCAACTCTCCCTAGGGAGGGACACCAGCAGCATTACAATCCTGGCAAGTGTTCTAATCTCTCTCCACCCTATCAAAAACAAAAAAAACAAAAAAGTGGATTCAGTTGCACTTTAAAGATTATAGCTGGTACCCAACTTCTGAGGTTTCCTCTATTTGTTAATGGAGCCAGCTCCTAAAAAGTTCTCCTGGCTTTTGGATTGGACAGACTGGCTTATGCTGGCTCTTGGATTGGACGGGACTTGCTCCTGAATTCCATATTATTTTGTCTAACACTGCATTGCCAAAAGTATTGGTACGCCTGCCTTTTCATGAACTTTAATGGCATCCCAGTCTTAGTCTGTAGGGTTCAATGTTGAGTTAGCCCACCCTTTGTAGCTTCAACTCTTCTGGGAAGGCGTCCACAAGGTTTAGGAGTGTGTCTATGGGAATGTTTGACCATTCTTCCAGAAGCGCATTTGTGAGGTCAGGAACTGATGTTGGACAAAACGAAATTGTCCAAAATGTCTTTGTATGCTGATGCCTTAAGAGTTCCCTTCACTGGAACGAAGGGGCCAAGCCCAACCCCTGAAAAACAACCCCACACCATAATCTCCCCTCCACCAAACTTTACACTTGGCACAATGCAGTCAGGCAAGTACCGTTCTCCCGGCAACCGCCAAACCCAGACACGTCCATCGGATTGCCATACAGACAAGCGTGATTCGTCACTCAAGAGAACATGTCTCCACTTCTTTAGAGTCCAGCGTGCCTTACCCCACTGCATCCGACGCTTTGCATTGCACTTGATGTAAGGCTTGGATGCAAATGCTTGGCCATGGAAACCCATTCCATGAAGCTCTCGATGCACTGTTGTTGTGCCAATCTGAAGGCCACACGAAGTTTGGAGGTCTGTAGCTATTGACTCTGCAGACAGTTGGCGACTTCTGCACACTCTGCGTTTCAGCATGCGCTGACCCCGCTCTGTCATTTTACGTGGCCTACCACTTTGTGGCTGAGTTGCTGTTGTTCCCAGTTGCTTCCACTTTGTTATAATATCACTAAAAAGTTGCCCATGGAATATTTAGTAGCAAGGAAATTTCACGGAACATCTGAATCCAATGATTTGGAGCGGTGTCCCAATACTTTTGGCAATAGTGTATATTGCATACACATTCAAAATGCATATACTGCATACGACCAGCTTTGCAGTGCCCATAGACCAAATCCCAGGAGCCAGGTAGGCAGATGTGGCACCTAACCTTTAAGGATTTCTCTAGTTGTCATTGGAGCTGGGTCCTAAAAAAAATCCTGCTGGCTTCTGGATTGGACAGACTGGCTTCTAAATTCCACATTAATTTGTCCAGCCGGCCATTAGACAATTCACACTCATCATACAAAGCTTGTGATTTGTTTAGTTCAAAAGAAAATGCTGCACTAGACTTTCACGTTTCACGATTCAAATGTGCATGGTCAACTCTGTTTACTCTGTCTGGCCTCAAATGAAGCAGCTTCCCGTTTACACGCATGACCAAGAAAACACAAAAAAGCCTTCTAGAAATCCCAGAAATGTATTAAGTCATAAAACACTAAACAAAAACTGAGAATTTAATTCAGGAATCAAACAGGTTTACATTCCTCAAGGCAGCTCTAATAAACTCACGTAACATTTATCCCTATGAAATAAACAAATGGATCTGGTTCACGTGGATGTACATAACAATTAGTGAATAATGACATCAGACAAATTCAGACAACAGAGTTCTTAAATCAGATCCAAGCTTGGTTAGCAGTAATATATATTAAAGTGTATCTAAAGCCAACACTTTATTTTACTTTTGGTTGGGGAAGGTTTAGCCACTTAAATTTTATTTACAGGGTTATTTCCAAAAGAAACCTTTTTATTGTACTAGCCTAATACTTAGAAGACAAGCTTTCAAGAGTTTTTCTTTCTTCCTCCGGTATTGCTTCAGACTTGAGGAGAACTCTCAAAAGCTTTTCTTTATAGTTTAAAGCAATTTCAGCAAACACCAGGGCTGTGTAAATAATCACCTATGTTACACATCGATAGAGGACTACAAACCGTAGCAATCCATTATACAGTAATGTAGAATAATACCACCAGCTATAGAGGAGTACAAATCACAGCGATCCATTATACAGAAGAACAGAATACCACCAGCTATAGAGGACTACAAGTCCCAGGAATACATTATACAGTAATGCAAAATACCACCAGCTGTAGAGGGACTACAAATCCCAGCAGTACATTATACAGCAATGCAGGATGGCACCGGCTATAGAAGCCTACAATTCTCAGCAACACATTATGCAGCCTTGCGGAAAAATAATACCATCAGCTATAGATATAGAATACATTTGCCACATACTCTGTGCTGCTGCTCTACTCTGGGATTCTGGCCTAATGTCTTGGTCAGAGCTTGTCAGGAGGGGTGGGGATGGTTTTAGTAAGGGGAGATGTGCAGAAGCGCTGTAAGCAGGCATTGTGTGGCTCCCCAGAAG